>NW_027012098.1:10000-20824 GCF_036934945.1 Oncorhynchus masou masou
GGTTAGGAAGTGCAGCTCAGTTTCCATCTCATTTTGTGGGCAGTGAGCACATAGCCTGTCTTTTCCCTTGTGAGCCAGGTCTGCCTACGGCGTGCTTTCTCAATAGCAAGGCTGTGCTCACTGAGTTTGTACAGTCTGATCATTGCCCACGGCCTTTCTCAATAGCAAGGCTGTGCTCACTGAGTCTGTACATAGTCAAAGCTTTCCTAACGTTTGGGTCAGTCACAGTGGTCAGGTATTCTGCCACTGTGTACTCTCTGTTCAGGGCCAAATAGGTTTCCAGTTTGTTCAGTTTTTTTCTAATTATTTCCAATGTGTCAAGTAATTATCTTTTTGTTTTCTCATGATTTGGTTGGGTTTATTTGTGTTGCTGTCCTGGGGCTCTGTGGGGTTTGTTTGTGTTTGTGAACAGCGCCTCAGGACCAGCTTGATTAGGCCCTGCTTGGTTGGGGACAGAAACACCAGATCATCTGCAAACAGTAGACATTTGACTTCAGATTCTAGTAGGGTAAGGCCGGGTGCTGCAGACTCTTCTTGTGCCCATGCCAGTTTGTTGATATATACTTTGAAGAGGGTGGTGCTTAAACTGCAGCCCTGTCTCATCCCCAGGCCCTGTGGAAAAAAAGTGTGTATTTGTTGCCAATTTGTGTACATGAATTGTAATAATGTCGTATGTTTTTCCCCCAACACCACTTTCCATCAATTTAATATAGCAGACCCTCATGCCAATTTGAGTGAAAAGCTTTTTTTAAATGAACAAAGCATGAGAAGACTTTGCCTTTGTTTTGGTTTGTTTGTCATTTTGGGTCTGCAGGGTGAATACGTGGTCTGTCGTATGATAATTAGGTAAAAAGCCAGTTTGACATTTGCTCAGTACCTTGTTTTCACTGAGGAAATGTACCAGTCTGCTCTTAATGATGCAGAGGATTTTTCCAAGGTTGCTGTTGTGTTCCCCGGTAGTTATTGGGGTCCAATTTGTCTCCACTTCGTGGATTGTGGTGATCAGTCCTTGGTTCCAAATATTGAGGAAAATGCCAGAGCCAAGGATAAAGAGTTTTAGTATAACCAATTAAAATTTGTGGTCTGTATATTTGATAATTTCATTGAGGATACCATCAACACCACAGGCCTTTTGGGTTGGAGGGTTTTTTATTTTGTCCTGTAGTTCATTCAGTGTAATTTGAGAATCCAGTGGGTTCTGGTAGACTTTAATAGTTGACTCTAAGATTTGTATTTGATCATGTATAGATTTTTGCTGTTTGTTCTTTGTTATAGAGCCAAAAAGTTTAGAGTTGTGGTTTACCCATACATCTCCATTTTGGATAGATAACTATTTGTGTTGTTGTTTGTTTAGTGTTTTCCAATTTTCCCAGGAGTAGTTAGAGTCTATGGATTCTTCAGTTACATTGATCTGATTTCTGACGTGCTGTTCCTTCTTTTTCCGTCGTGTATTTCTGCATTATTTTAGTGATTCACCACAGTGAAGGCGTAGACTCAGGTTTTCTGGGTCTCTGTTTTTGGTTGGACAGGTTTCTCAATTTCTTTCTTAGGTTTTTGCATTCTTCATCAAACCATTTGCCATTGTACATTTTCTTCGGTTTTCTGTTTGAAATGTGTAGATTTGATAGAGAAGTCTTTCTCTCTCTCTCTCTCTCTCTCTTGCTCTCTCTCTCTCTCTCTCTCTCTCTCTCTCTCTCTCTCTGTGTGGCTCTCTCTGGCGCTCTCTCTCTCTCTCTCTCTCTCAATTAAATTCAATTGAAGGGGCTCTATTGGGAAACATATGTTTTGCCAAAGCAGGTGAAATGGATAAACAGAAGTGAAATAACAATAAAAAGTGAACAGTAAATATTACACCTGAGGCCAATTAGTCAGGCATTCTGTTGGACGGCGCACTCGGGTCCTGTCTCCCAAAGCCCTGAGAACACTTATAGCACACGCACACACGCACGCACACGCACGCACACGCACGCACGCACGCACGCACACACACACACACACACATTAGCGCACACAATCTCAAGAGTCAACATTCATTCTGGTAATTGACTATGACAATATCTTCTATATCAGTGGTCACCAACCCTTTCGGAGTCATGATCACTTTGAGACAAAATGCAAAGTGATCATGATTTTTTTTTTTTACATGACTTAACAACATAATCATCTTATGCAACATTAACCTATTCAAAGCAGTACTGCAGTAATGAGGTTTGTGCAGTAGGCTATAGGCCGAATACATTATCACTGCATATTGGCTTTGCTTGAATTGCCCTGCTAATACATTGTTGTTCAGACCATTTTACAAAAACATTTAATCACACCGGTACTCAGATCAGTTGTTGTTTTATTAGTTGTGAGGAACAGCTGAGTGAGCATACATTTAAATAGTTGGCTTTTAGTTTACTGGGCTGATGGTGCCTGCATCTGATGGTCCGTCTCAGCAGAGAGAGAGCAGCAGATTGAGGGTCAGTCTCAGCAGAGAGAGAGAGCAGCAGATTGAGGGTCAGTCCCAGCAGAGGGAGAGAGCATCAGATTGAGGGTAAGTCTCAGCAGAGGGAGAGCAGCAGATTGAGGGTCAGTCTCAGCAGAGGGAGAGAGCAGCAGATTGAAAGTCAGTCTCAGCAGAGGGAGAGAGCAGCAGATTGAGGGTCCGTCTCGCGGAGGGAGAGAGCAGCAGATTGAGGGTCCGTCTCGGCGGAGGGAGAGAGCAGCAGATTGAGGGTCAGTCTCAGCAGAGGGAGAGAGCATCAGATTGAGGGTCAGTCTCAGCAGAGGGAGAGAGCAGCAGATTGAGGGTATGTCTTAGCAGAAAGAGAGAGCAGCAGATTGAGGGTCAGTCTCAGTGGAGGGAGAGAGCATCAGATTGAGGGTCAGTCTCAGTGGAGGGAGAGAGCATCAGATTGAGGGTATGTCTCAGCAGAGAGAGAGAGCAGCAGATTGAGGGTCAGTCTCAGCAGGGGGAGAGAGCAGCAGATTGAGGGTCAGTCTCAGCAGAGGGAGAGAGCAGCAGATTGAGAGTCAGTCTCAGCAGGGGGAGATAGCATCAGATTGAGGGTCAGTCTCAGCAGAGAGAGAGAGCAGCAGATTGAGTGTCCATCTCAGCAGAGGGAGAGAGCAGCAGATTGAGGGTCAGTCTCAGCAGAGGGATATAGCAGCAGATTGAGGGTCAGTCTCAGCAGAGGGAGAGCAGCAGATTGAGGGTCCGTCTCAGCAGAGGGAGAGAGCAGCAGATTGAGGGTCAGTCTCAGCAGAGGGAGACCACTGGTCTATATCAGTCTGGTGACCCCTGGTCTATATCAGTCTGGTGACCCCTGGTCTGTATTAGTCTGGTGACCCCTGGTCTATATCAGTCTGGTGACCCCTGGTCTGTATTAGTCTGGTGACCCCTGGTCTATATCAGTCTGGTGACCCCTGGTCTGTATTAGTCTGGTGACCCCTGGTCTATATCAGTCTGGTGACCCCTGGTCTATATCAGTCTGGTGACCCCTGGTCTATATCAGTCTGGTGACCCCTGGTGACCACTGGTCTATATCAGTCTGGTGACCCCTGGTGACCCCTGGTCTATATTAGCCTGGTGACCCCTGGTCTATATCAGTCTGGTGACCCCTGGTCTGTATCGGTCTGGTGACCCCTGGTCTGTATCAGTCTGGTGACCCCTGGTCTATATCAGTCTGGTGACCCCTGGTCTATATCAGTCTGGTGACCCCTGGTCTATATCAGTCTGGTGACCCCTGGTCTATATCAGTCTGGTGACCCCTGGTGACCCCTGGTCTATATTAGCCTGGTGACCCCTGGTGACCCCTGATCTATATCAGTCTGGTGACCCCTGGTCTGTATCAGTCTGGTGACCCCTGGTCTATATCAGTCTGGTGACCCCTGGTCTATATTAGTCTGGGGACCCTGGTGACCCCTGGTCTATATCAGTCTGGTGACCCCTGGTCTGTATCAGTCTGGTGACCCCCCCTGGTCTATATCAGTCTGGTGACCCTGGTCTATATCAGTCTGGGGACCCCTGGTGACCCCTGGTCTATATCAGTCTGGTGACCCCTGGTCTATATCAGTCTGGTGACCCCTGGTCTGTATTAGTCTGGTGACCCCTGGTCTATATCAGTCTGGTGACCCCTGGTCTATATCAGTCTGGTGACCCTGGTCTATATCAGTCTGGTGACCCCTGGTGACCACAGTGGTGACTATATCAGTCTGGTGACCCCTGGTCTATATCAGTCTGGTGACCCCTGGTCTGTATCAGTCTGGTGACCTGGTCTATATCAGTCTGGGGACCCCTGTGACCCCTGGTCTATATCAGTCTGGTGACCCCTGGTCTATATCAGTCTGGTGACCCCTGGTCTGTATTAGTCTGGTGACCCCTGGTCTGTATCAGTCTGGTGACCCTGGTCTATATCAGTCTGGTGACCCCTGGTCTATATCAGTCTGGTGACCCCTGACCACTGGTCTATATCAGTCTGGTGACCACTGGTCTATATCAGTCTGGTGACCCCTGGTGACCCCTGGTCTATATCAGTCTGGTGACCCCTGGGTCTATATCAGTCTGGTGACCCCTGGTGACCCCTATATCAATCTGGTGACCCCTGGTCTATATCAGACCCCTGGTCTATATCAGTCTGGTGACCCCTGTCTGGTGACCCCTGGTGACCACTGGTCTATATCAGTCTGGTGACCCCTGGTCTATATCAGTCTGGTGACCCCTGGTGACCCCTGGTCTATATCAGTCTGGGACCCCTGGTGACCCCTGGTCTATATCAGTCTGGTGACCCTGGTCTGTATCAGTCTGGTGACCCTGGTCTATATCAGTCTGGTGACCCCTGGTCTATATCAGTCTGGGGGACCCCTGGTGACCCCTGGTCTATATCAGTCTGGTGACCCCTGGTCTGTATCAGTCAGTCTGGGTGACCCTGGTCTATATTAGTCTGGTGACCCCTGGTCTATATCAGTCTGGTGACCCCTGGTCTATATCAGTCTGGTGACCCCTGGTGATCAGTCCTGGTCCATTAGTCTGTGACCCCTGGGGACCCCTGGTGACCCCTGGTCTATATCAGTCTGGTGACCCCTGGTCTGTATCGGTCTGGTGACCCCTGGTCTGTATCAGTCTGGTGACCCCTGGTCTATATCAGTCTGGTGAGTCTATTTTAGTCTGGGACCCTGGTGACCCCTGGTCTATATCAGTCTGGTGACCCCTGGTGACCCCTGGTCTATATTAGCCTGGTGACCCCTGGTCTATATATCAGTCTGGTGACCCCTGGTCTGTATCAGTCTAGTGACCCCTGGTCTATATCAGTCTGGGGACCCCTGGTGACCCTGGTCTATATCAGTCTGGTGACCCCTGGTCTGTATCAGTCTGGTATCTATATCAGTCTGGTGACCCCTGGTCTATATCAGTCTGGTGACCCCTGGTGACCCCTGGTCTATATCTGGTGACCCCTGGTCCTGGTGACCCCTGGTCTATATCAGTCTGGTGACCCCTGGTCTGTATCAGTCTGGTGACCCTGGTCTGTCAGTCTGGTGATCAGTCTGGTGACCCCTGGTCTATATCAGTCTGGTGACCCTGGTCTATTTTAGTCTGGTGACCCTGGTCTATATCAGTCTGGTGACCCCTGGTCTATATCAGTCTGGTGACCCCTGGTGACCCCTGTCTGGTGACTATATTAGCCTGGTGTCTGGTGACCCCTGGTGACCCCTGGTCTATATCAGTCTGGTGACCCCTGGTCTGTATCAGTCTGGTGACCCCTGGTCTATATCAGTCTGGTGACCCCTGGTCTATATCAGTCTGGGGACCCCCTATCTGTATCAGTGGTGACCCCTGGTCTATATCAGTCTGGTGACCCTTGGTCTATATCAGTCTAGGACCCTGGTGACCCCTGGTCAGTCTGGTGACCCCTGGTCTGTATCGGTCTGGTGACCCTGGTCTATATTAGTCTGGTGACCCCTGGTCTATATCAGTCTGGGGACCCCTGGTGACCCCTGGTCTATATCAGTCTGGTGACCCCTGGTCTGTATCAGTCTGGTGACCCCTGGTCTATATCAGTCTGGTGACCCCTGGTCTATATCAGTCTGGTGACCCCTGGTCTATATCAGTCTGGTGACCCTGGTCTGTATCAGTCTGGTGACCCTGGTCTATGTTAGTCTGGTGACCCCTGGTCTATATCAGTCTGGTGACCCTGGTGACCACTGGTCTATATCAGTCTGGTGACCACTGGTCTATATCAGTCTGGTGACCCCTGGTGACCCCTGGTCTATATATCAGTCTGGTGACCCTGGTGACCCCCTGGTCTATATCAGTCTGAAAGTGACCCCTGGTGACCCTGGTCTATATCAATCTGGTGACCCTGGTCTATATCAGTCTGGTGACCCCTGGTCTATATCAGTCTGGTGACCCCTGGTCTATATCAGTCTAGTGACCCCTGGTGACCACTGGTCTATATCAGTCTGGTGACCCCTGGTCTATATCAGTCTGTTGACCCTGGTGACCCCTGTCTATATCAGTCTGGGGACCCTGGTGACCCCTGGTCTATATCAGTCTGGTGACCCTGGTCTGTATCCTTCAGGGTCTGGTGACCCTGGTCTATATCAGTCTGGTGACCCTTGGTCTACTATCAGTCTGGGGACCTGGTGACCCCTGGTCTATATCAGTCTGGTGACCCCTGGTCTGTATCAGTCTGGTGACCCCTGGTCTATATTAGTCTGGTGACCCCTGGTCTATATCAGTCTGGTGACCCTGGTCTATATCAGTCTGGTGACCCCTGGTCTGTATCAGTCTGGTGACCCCTGGTCTATATTAGTCTGGTGACCCCTGGTCTATATCAGTCCTGGTGACCCCTGGTCTATATCAGACCACTGGTCTATATCAGTCTGGTGACCCCTGGTGACCACTGGTCTATATCAGTCTGGTGACCACTGGTCTATATCAGTCTGTGACCCCTGGTGACCCCTGGTCTATATCAGTCTGGTGACCCCTGGTGACCCCTGGTCTATATCAGTCTGGTGACCCCTGGTGACCCCTGGTCTATATCAGTCTGGTGACCCTGAGTCTGAGATCAGTCTGGTGACCCCTGGTCTATATCAGTCTGGTGACCCCTGGTCTATATCAGTCTGGTGACCCCTGGTCTATATCAGTCTGGTGACCCTGGTGACCACTGGTCTATATCAGTCTGGTGACCCTGGTCTATATCAGTCTGGTGACCCTGGTGACGCACAGGTCTATATCAGTCTGGTGACCCCTGGTGACCACTGGTCTATATCAGTCTGGTGACCCTGGTCTATATGAATGCATCTGCCACTGTGTTGAAGCCAGTGGATGCAGTTTACCATAGCACATTCGGCTATATTATGGGCAATAGGTTTAGTACACATCATAGCATTTTGTATCAGACAGTAGGCCAGCCCTCTCTTTGGAAGCCTTGTAGACTGACTGATTGCTATCTTTTTGGTCTGTAAAGCCTCTTGCGTAAACTTCCGCCATACCTACCTCATTGTTGTCCTTCAAAAGTATGAGTTACAGACCAGACTCAGGATGGCTAACCCCTGGGGATCTGTTCCATCTTCACCCAGTTAGGGATATCTGATTTGAGTTATTTTGCAGTAAGGAGCAGCTAAGGAACAGCTAGTTCATGGAGTTGCCAGTAAGGAGCTGCTGAGGAACCAGCTAGTTCATGGAGTTGCCAGTAAGGGGCCGCTGAGGAACCAGCTAGTTCATGGGTTGCCAGTAAGGAGCTGCTGAGGAACCAGCTAGTTCATGGAGTTGACAGTAAGGGAGCAGCTGAGGAACCAGCTAGTTCATGGAGTTGCCAGTAAGGAGCTGCTGAGGAACCAGCTAGTTCATGGAGTTGCCAGTAAGGAGCTGCTGAGGAACCAGCTAGTTCATGGAGTTGCCAGTAAGGAGCCGCTGAGGAACCAGCTAGTTAATGGAGTTGCCAGTAAGGAGCTGCTGAGGAACCAGCTAGTTCATGGAGTTGCCAGTAAGGAGCAGCTGAGGAACCAGCTAGTTCATGGAGTTGCCAGTAAGGAGCCGCTGAGGAACCAGCTAGTTCATGGAGTTGACAGTAAGGAGCTGCATGGCAAGTTGTTAAGTGCTCCATACAGGGAGAATTTAACCTGGGTAAAAGTATTGGACATTGTCAACAACTTGGAGCGCACAGCCCAGAGGTTAGAGAAATTCCAGCAGACACCGACTCAGTTGAGAACCGATCAGTTGACCACAAAACGGGAGGGGCATTGACCCAGATCCGACCGGGAGAAACAGTGGACGTCAGACCAGAGGGGGGAGATTTCTCCGACACATTGGTGTGGCTGGCTTTCGGGTTGGATGGCGCTGTGTTAAGAAGCAGTGTTTGGGTTGTGTATCAGAGGACGCATGACTTTCCTTCCGTCTCTCCGAGCCCGTAAGAGTTGTGGCGATGAGACAAGATAGTAGCTACTAAAACAATGGATACCACGAAATTGAGGGGAGAAAAAGGGGGTAAAATTAACCATGGAGTCGAATGATGACGCGGCTGTGCGATAAATATGCTGAGGTGTTTAGAGACTTACGGCCTGTACCTACTGCAGAGAGGCAGCAGACAAACAGCATTGCACCTACTGCACCCAGAGGGGCAGCAGACAAACAGCCCAGCCTGTACCTGCCCAGAGAGGCAGCAGACAAACAGCTTGTTACCTACTGCACCCAGAGAGGCAGCAGAAAAACAACCCAGTCTGCACCTACTGCACCCAGAGAGGCAGCAGACAAACAACTTGACCTGTACCTACCGTGTCCAGAGAGCAGCAGACAAACAGCTTGACCTGTACCTACTGCACCAGAGAGGCAGCAGAAAAACAGCTTGATCTGCACCTACTGCACCCAGAGAGGCAGCAGACAAACAGCTTGACCTTCACCTACTGCACCCAGAGAGGCAGCAGACAAACAACTTGACCTGTACCTACTGCACCCAGAGAGGCAGCAGACAAACAGCTTCACCTGTACCTACTGCACCCAGAGAGGCAGCAGAAAAACAACTTGACCTGTACCTACTGCGCCCAGAGAGGCAGCAGACAAACAGCCTGACCTGTACCTACTGCACCCAGAGAGGCAGCAGACAAACAGCTTGACCTGTACCTACTGCACCCAGAGAGGCAGCAGACAAACAGCTTGACCTGTACCTACTGCACCCAGAGAGGCAGCAGACAAACAGCTTGACCTGTACCTACTGCACCCAGAGAGGCAGCAGACAAACAGCTTGACCTGTACCTACTGCACCCAGAGAGGCAGCAGACAAACAGCTTGACCTGTACCTACTGCACCCAGAGAGGCAGCAGACAAACAGCTTGACCTGTACCTACTGCACCCAGAGAGGCAGCAGACAAACAGCTTGACCTGTACCTACTGCACCCAGAGAGGCAGCAGACAAACAGCTTAACCTGTACCTACTGCACCCAGAGATGCAGCAGACAAACAGCTTAACCTGTACCTACTGCACCCAGAGAGGCAGCAGACAAACAGCTTGACTTGTACCTACTGCACCCAGAGAGACAGCAGACAAACAGCTTGACCCTCACCTACTGCACCCAGAGAGGCAGCAGACAAACAGCTTGACCGGTACCTACTGCACCCAGAGAGGCAGCAGACAAACAGCTTGACCAGTACCTACTGCACCCAGAGAGCCAGAGAGGCAGCAGACAAACAGCTTGACCAGTACCTACTGCACCCAGAGAGCCAGAGAGGCAGCAGACAAACAGCTTGACCGTGCACCTACTGCACCCAGAGAGGCAGCAGACAAACAGCTTGACCTCACCTACTGCACCCAGAGAGGCAGCAGACAAACAGCTTGACCGGTACCTACTGCACCCAGAGAGGCAGCTGACAAACAGCTTGACCAGTACCTACTGCACCCAGAGAGGCCAGAGAGGCAGCAGACAAACAGCTTGACCAGTACCTACTGCACCCAGAGAGGCCAGAGAGGCAGCAGACAAACAGCCTGACCTGTACCTACTGCACCCAGAGAGGCAGCAGACAAACAGCTTGACCTGTACCTACTGCACCCAGAGAGACAGCAGACAAACAGCTTGACCCTCACCTACTGCACCCAGAGAGGCAGCAGACAAACAGCTTGACCGGTACCTACTGCACCCAGAGAGGCAGCAGACAAACAGCTTGACCAGTACCTACTGCACCCAGAGAGGCCAGAGGCAGCAGACAAACAGCTTGACCAGTACCTACTGCACCCAGAGAGCCAGAGAGGCAGCAGACAAACAGCTTGACCTGTACCTACTGCACCCAGAGAGGCAGCAGACAAACAGCTTGACCCTCACCTACTGCACCCAGAGAGGCAGCAGACAAACAGCTTGACCGGTACCTACTGCACCCAGAGAGGCAGCAGACAAACAGCTTGACCAGTACCTACTGCACCCAGAGAGGCCAGAGAGGCAGCAGACAAACAGCTTGACCAGTACCTACTGCACCCAGAGAGGCCAGAGAGGCAGCAGACAAACAGCCTGACCGGTACCTACTGCACCCAGAGAGGCAGCAGACAAACAGCCTGACCTGTACCTACTGCACCCAGAGAGGCCAGAGAGGCAGCAGACAAACAGCTTGACCGGTACCTACTGCACCCAGAGAGGCAGCAGACAAACAGCTTGACCCTCACCTACTGCACCCAGAGAGGCCAGAGAGGCAGCAGACAAACAGCTTGACCTGTACCTACTGCACCCAGATAGGCCAGAGAGGCAGCAGACAAACAGCTTGACCTGTACCTACTGCACCCAGAGAGGCCAGAGAGGCAGCAGACAAACAGCTTGACCGGTACCTACTGCACCCAGAGAGGCCAGAGAGGCAGC
>NW_027012099.1:0-20823 GCF_036934945.1 Oncorhynchus masou masou
TGAAGACTCTAAACTACGTTTACAGTACAGATCAGTATCTACTAGAGTCAATGAAGACTCTAAACTACGTTACAGTACAGATCAGTATCTACTAGAGTCAATGAAGACTCTAAACTACGTGTACAGTACAGATCAGTATCTACTAGAGTCAATGAAGACTCTAAACTACGTTTACAGTACAGATCAGTATCTACTAGAGTCAATGAAGACTCTAAGGTATGTGTACAGTACAGATCAGGATCTAGCAGCCAGACTCTTCCAGATCTGCCAGTCAGCCAGACTCTTCCAGATCCGCCAGTCAGCCAGACTCTTCCAGATCCGCCAGCCAGCCAGGATCTGCCAGATCCAACTACCTGCCTGAGCTTCCTCTCAGTGCTGAGCTGCCCCTCAGTCCCGAGCTGCCCCTCAGTCCCGAGCTGCCCCTCAGTCCAGTGGGGTTCTGGGTGAGGACTACTAGGCCATGGTCGGCAGCGAGGGTCGCCTATCTAAGGACGAGAGGAATATGGACTAAAACTTTGTTAGAGTGGGGTCCACGTCCCGCGCCGGAGCCGCCACTGTGGACAGACACCCACCCGGACCCTCCCCTAGCGGGTTTGGTGTGCGGCCGGGAGTACGTGCTTTGGGGGTTCTGTCACGCCCTGGTATAAGTATTTTGTGTTTTTCTTCATTTATTTGGCCAGGCCAGGGTGTGGCATGGGTTTTTTGTATGGTGTGTTTTGTATTGGGATTGTAGCTTAGTGGGGTGTTCTAGATAAGTCTATGGCTGTCTGAAGTGGTTCTCAATCAGAGGCAGGTGATTATCGTTGTCTCTGATTGGGAACCATATTTAGGCAGCCATATTCTTTGAGTGTTTCGTGGGTGATTGTCCTTATTGTCCTTATGTCCTTTTGTCTGTCGTGTATTAGTTTGCACAAGTATTAGGCTGTTTCGGTTTTTCGATTACGTTTATTGTTTTTTGTAGTGTTTGTATTTGGATTCATGTTGCTTCAGTTCATTGAACATGGATCGCAATCTACACGCCGCATTTTGGTCCGACTCTCCTTCACACCTAGAAAACCGTAACACAATGAAGACCCTAAACTACATGTACAGTACAGATCAGTATCTACTAGAGTCAATGAAGACTCTAAAACTACGGAACAGTACAGATCAGTATCTACTAGAATCAATGAAGACAATAAACTACGTGTACAGTACAGATCAGTATCTACTAGAGTAAATGAAGACTCTAAACTACATGTACAGTACAGATCAGTATCTACTAGAGTCAATGAAGACTCTAAACTACGTGTACAGTACAGATAAGTATCTACTAGAGTCAATGAAGACTCTAAACTACGTGAACAGTACAGATCAGTATCTACTAGAATCAATGAAGACAATAAACTACGTGTACAGTACAGATCAGTATCTACTAGAGTAAATGAAGACTCTAAACTACGTGTACAGTACAGATCAGTATATACTAGATTAAATGAAGACTCTAAACTATGTGTACAGTACAGATCAGTATCTACTAGAGTAAATGAAGACTCTAAACTACATGTACAGTACAGATCAGTATCTACTAGAGACAATGAAGACTCTAAACTACGTGTACAGTACAGATCAGTATCTACTGTAGTCAATGAAGACTCTAAACTACATGTACAGTTCAGATCCGTATATACTGGAGTCAATGAAGACTCTAAACTACATGTACCAGTACAGATCAGTATCTACTGTAGTCAATGAAGCACTCTAAACTACATGTACAGTACAGATCAGTATCTACTGTAGTCAATGAAGACTCTAAACTACGTGTACAGTACAGATCAGTATCTACTGTAGTCAATGAAGACTCTAAACTACGTGTACAGTACAGATCAGTATCTACTAGAGTCAATGAAGACTCTAAACTACGTTTACAGTACAGATCAGTATCTACTAGAGTCAATGAAGACTCTAAACTACGTTTACAGTACAGATCAGTATCTACTAGAGTCAATGAAGACTCTAAACTACATTTACAGTATAGATCAGTATCTACTGTAGTCAATGAAGACTCTAAACTATGTGTACAGTACAGATCAGTATCTACTGTAGTCAATGAAGACTCACAAACTTCGTGTACAGTACAGATCAGTATCTACTAGAGTCAATGAAGACTCTAAACTACGTTTACAGTACAGATCAGTATCTTTAGAGTCAATGAAGACTCTAAACCACGTTTACAGTACAGATCAGTATCTACTGTAGTCAATGAAGACTCTAAACTACGTGTACAGTACAGATCACTATCTACTGGAGTCTGCGCCAGAACAGAAGGCAGACTTTACGACCCCAACCGATTATGATTTTTGTTAGTTTATCTGCATTGTTTGTAACTTATTTGTAAAACTATTTTTGTACATAATGATGCCGCTACCGTCACTTATGACCAAAAATATCTTCTAGACATCAGGACTGCGATTACTCACCACGGACTAGCAGAATCCTTTTCTTCTTTAACGACTCTGACGAGCCCGAGAATATACGTCTCTCACGGGAACAGGCTCCGAACCCAGTGATCTGCTTGAAGAGGAGGCAGAGAAATAGAGGCCGGAAGACGGCTGCCTTCTGAGGAGTAGGAGGCATCGAATAAACCGCCACTCCCTCAATTCTGCTCGCAAAGATCTTTGGACAATAAAATGGACGAGTTATTGGGAAGATTAAACTACTGACGGGACATTAAAAACTGTGACATCTTGTGCTTCATGGAGTCATGGCTGTACGACAACAATATCAACATACAGCTGGCTGGTTATATGATGTACTGGCAGGACAGTGGCGGTCTAGGTATTTTGTAAACAAAAGCTGGTGCACGATATCTAAGAAAGTCTCAAGCCATTGCTGCGCCTGAGGTAGAGTTTCTCATGATAAGCTGCAGACCACATTACCTACCAAGAGAGTTTTCATCTGTATTCTTTGTAGCTGTTTACATACCACCACAGTCAGAGGCTGGCACTAAGATAGCATTGAATGAACTGTATTCCACCATAAGCAAACAAGAGAACACTCACCCAGAGGCGGCGCTCCTAGTAGCCGAGGACTTTAATGCAGGGAAACTTAAATCAGTTTTACCTCATTTCTATCAACATGTTACATGTGCAACCAGAGGGAAAGAACTCTGGACCACCTTTACTCCAAACACAGAGACACATACAAAGCTCTCCCTCACCCTCCATTTGGCAAATCTGACCATCATTCTATCCTCCTGATTCCTGATTGCAAGCTAAAATTAAAGCAGGAAGCACCAGTGACTAGATCAATAAAAAAGTGGTCAGATGAAGCAGATGCTAAGCTACAGGACTGTTTTGCTAGCACAGACTGGAATATGTTCCAGGAATCCTTCAACGGCATTGAGGAGTACACACATCTGTCATTGGCGTCACCAATAAGTGCACCGATGACGTTTGTCCCCACAGTGACCGTACGTACATACCCCAACCAGAAACCATGGATTACAGGCAGCATCTGTACTGAGCTGAAGGCTAGAGCTGCCACTTTCAAGGAGCGGGACTCTAAACCGGAAGCTTATGAGAAATCCCCTATGCCCTCCGACGAACCAACAAACAGGCAAAGCTTCAAGACAGGACTAAGATCGAGTCGTACTACACCGGTTCTGACGCTCGTCGGATGTGGCAGGGCTTGTAAACCATGACAGACCACAAAGGGAAGCACAGCCGAGAGCTGCCCAGTGACACGAGCCTACAGTCGAGCTAAACTACTTCTATGCTCGGAGGGCAAATAACACTGAAACATGCATGAGAGAACCAGCTGTACCGGAAGACTGTGTGATCACTCTTTCCGCAGCCGATGTGAGTAAGGCCTTTAAACAGGTCAACATTCACAAGGCCGAAGGGCCAGACGGATTACCAGGACATCTACTGTGAGCATGCGCTGACCAACTAGCAAGTGTCTTCACTGACATTTTCAACCTCTCCCTGTCTGAGTCTGTAATACAAACATGTTTTAAGCAGACCACCGTAGTGTGCCCAAGAACACTAAGGTAACCTGCCTAAATGACTCCAGACCCGTAGCATTCACGTCTGTAGCCATGAAGTGCTTTGAAAGGCTGGTCATTGCCATCAACACCATCATCCCAGAAACCCTAGACCCACTCCAATTCGCATACTGCCCCAGCAGATCCACAGATGATGCAGTCCCTATTGCACTCCACACTGCCCTTTCCCACCTTGACAAAAGGAACACCTATGTGAGAATGCTGTTCATTGACTACAGCTCAGCGTTCAACACCATAGTGCCCTCAAAGCTCAACAATATGCTAAGGACCCTGGGACTAAACACCTCCCTCTGCAAATGAATCCTGGACTTTCTGACGGGCCGCCCCCAGGTGGTAAGGGTAGGTAACAACACATCTGTCACGCTGATCCTCAACACAGGGGCCCCTCAGGGGAGTGTACTCAGTCCCCTCCTGTACTCCCTATTCACTCATGACTGCACGGTCAGGCACGACTCCGACACCATCATTAAGTTTGCAGATGACACAACAGTGGTAGGCCTGATCACCAACAACGATGAGATCAGAGACCTGGTCAGAGACCTGGCCATGTGGTGCCAGGACAACAACTTCTCCCTCAACGTGATCAAGACTAGAGAGATGCTTGTGGACTAGAGGAAAAAGAGGACTGAGCATGCCCCTATTCTCATCGACGGGGCTGCAGTGGAGCAGGTTGAGAGCTTCAAGTTCCTGTGTGTCCACATCACCAACAAACTAACATGGCCCAAGCACACCATGACAGTCATGAAGAAGGTACAACAAAACCTATTCCTCCTCAGAAGACTGAAAAGATTTGGCATGTGTCCTCAGATCCTCAAAAGGTTCTACAGCTGCAACATTGAGAGCATCCTGGTTGCATCACTGCCTGGTATGGCAACTGCTCAGCTTCTAACCGCAAGGCACTACAGAGGGTAGTATCTACAGCCCGCTACAGTATCTACAGCCCCCTACAGTATCTACAGCCCGCTACAGTATCTATAGCCCCCTACAGCATCTACAGCCCCCTACGGGCATACAGCCCCTTATAGTATCTACAGCCCCCTACAGTATCTACAGACCCCTACAGTATCTACAGCCCCCTACAGCATCTACAGCCCCCTACAGTATCTACAGCCCCGTACAGTATCTACAGCCATGTACAGTATCTACAGCCCCCTACAGCATCTACAGCCCCCTACAGTATCTACAGCCCCTTATGGTATCTACAGCCCCCTACGGGCATACAGCCCCCTACAGTATCTACAGCCCCTTATAGTATCTACAGCCCCTACAGTATCTACAGCCCCTTATAGCATCTACAGCCCCCTACAGTATCTACAGCCCCTTATAGCATCTACAGCCCCTACAGTATCTACAGCCCCTTATAGTATCTACAGCCCCCTACAGTATCTACAGCCCCTTATAGCATCTACAGCCCCCTACAGCATCTACAGCCCCTTATAGTATCTACAGCCCCCTACAGTATCTACAGCCCCTTATAGCATCTACAGCCCCCTACAGCATCTACAGCCCCTTATAGCATCTACAGCCCCCTACAGTATCTACAGCCCCCTACAGTATCTACAGCCCCCTACAGTATCTACAGCCCCTTATAGCATCTACAGCCCCCTACAGCATCTACAGCCCCTTATAGCATCTACAGCCCCCTACAGTATCTACAGCCCCTTATAGCATCTACAGCCCCCTACAGCATCTACAGCCCCCTACAGTATCTACAGCCCCCTACAGCATCTACAGCCCCCTACAGAATCTACAGCCCCCTACAGTATCTACAGCCCGCTACAGCATCTACAGCCCCCTACAGTATCTACAGCCCCCTACAGTATCTACAGCCCCCTACAGTATCTACAGCCCCCTACAGTATCTACAGCCCCCTACAGTATCTACAGCCCCCTACAGTATCTACAGCCCCTTATAGTATCTACAGCCCCCTACAGTATCTACAGCCCCCTACAGTATCTACAGCCCCCTACAGTATCTACAGCCCCTTATAGTATCTACAGCCCTTACAGCATCTACAGCCCCCTACAGCATCTACAGTCCACAGCCCCTACAGTATCTACAGCCCCTTATAGTATCTACAGCCCCCTACAGTATCTACAGCCCCCTACAGTATCTACAGCCCCTTATAGTATCTACAGCCCCCTACAGTATCTACAGCCCCCTACAGCATCTACAGCCCCCTACAGTATCTACAGCCCCTTATAGTATCTACAGCCCCCTACAGTATCTACAGCCCCTACAGCATCTACAGCCCCCTTATAGTATCTACAGCCCCCTACAGCATCTACAGCCCCTTATAGTATCTACAGCCCCCTACAGCATCTACAGCCCCTTATAGTATCTACAGCCCCTACAGTATCTACAGCCCCCTACAGTATCTACAGCCCCCTACAGCATCTACAGCCCCTTATAGTATCTACAGCCCCCTACAGTATCTACAGCCCCCTACAGTATCTACAGCCCCCTACAGTATCTACAGCCCCCTACAGTATCTACAGCCCCCTACAGTATCTACAGCCCCCTACAGTATCTACAGCCCCTTATAGTATCTACAGCCCTCCCAGTGTCACGTTATCAGGTTCAGTGTCTGGCCCCTGTACTGTGTAATTGCCCTCCAGCTCTGAACACTCTGTGTCATAGACGTTATGCACCTCTGCTCATCCTCAACGGACACTGATCGGGCCCTAACCAAGTTCGATATCTTTGAACTCCTCGGCTCAAGATAAATAATATATTCTCTATTGTCAGGATAGAAGTGGAGCCCCTCCCCCCCCCATGCTCTGCGCCAGTAATGAGGAGGTTTATGTCCAGACTCCTCAGCCAACAGGAATTATCAATCTCTCCCCCTTTTCTTTCGAACCTTATCGGCTAACCCTCCATCCTTGTTTAACTCCCCTCTAAAAACAATGCCAGTGTGTTCAGCCCCTGCCTCTTCTCTCCCCCCTGCATGTCAAAGAGATGTTGTTTTGTTGTGTTGTTCCTCACAGCTGGAGCATCTCTTTCTCTCGGTCTCTCTATCCCCCCCCTTGTCTCTGTTCGTCCTAAACAAGGCGTCCGTTATATCTGCCACACGATGTAGCTTGTTGCGCAACACAGGACAGAAAGAGACAGAGGACAATGAAACAGGTGGCCTTGTTTAACACAGTTCATTTAGCTATTTTGTCATTTCTATATTTTTGTATGTGTAATGTTGAGGGAGTGTAATGTGTGTGTGTATATACTGTTTTCTATTCTACTGGTGTCTGTGTGTATATACTGTATTCTATTCTACTGGTGTCTGTGTGTATATACTGTATTCTATTCTACTGGTGTCTGTGTGTATATACTGTATTCTATTCTACTGGTGTCTGTGTGTATATACTGTATTCTATTCTACTGGTGTCTGTGTGTATATATTGTATTCTATTCTACTGGTGTCTGTGTGTATATACTGTATTTTATTCTACTGGTGTCTGTGTGTATATACTGTATTCTATTCTACTGGTGTCTGTGTGTATATACTGTATTCTATACTACTGGTGTCTGTGTGTATATACTGTATTCTATTCTACTGGTGTCTGTGTGTATATACTGTATTCTATTCTACTGGTGTCTGTGTGTATATACTGTATTCTATTCTACTGGTGTCTGTGTGTATATACTGTATTCTATTCTACTGTATTTAGTCAAGGCCTCTCCAACATTGCTCATCCTAATATTGATATATTTCTTAATTCCATTCTTTTACTTTAGATTTGTGTGTATTGTATTGTTGAGAATTGTCTGGTATTACTGCACTGTTGGATCATTTCGCTCCACCCGCAATTACATCTGCTAAATACATTTATGTGACCAAGAAATCTGATATGATTTGACATACACACAGACACACAAACGTAGTGTTGTCTTGTCTCTTGTGAAATGTGGCATAAGGGAAGAAAACAACAACTGCTCCGGAGAAAAAAGGTTAAGAATGTGAAATGATAACAATTTACACCAATCAGCAGAGCCCTGACACTCTGGTAGGATTTGACGGGACAAGACGCACTGGTAAAAGACTAAACAAAAACGCAGGTATAAATACACAGGGGATAATGAGGGAGAGATGGGAGACACCTGGTTGGGGGTGGAGACCAGCACAAAGAAACAGATCAGGGTGTGACACCATCAGGACGGCCTACAGGCCCTCATGTTCTACCTCAATGAGCGTCACCCTAATGCTCTACCCAGCACCAATATGTATTGTGGACTTGGCTAAACTGGTACTACCCTCCAACTATTTTCTCTTCAGAGACTTTTTCCTCCAGACCAAAGGGATGGGGAGCACGATGGCTCCTAACTATGCTATATCTAGGAATGAATGAAAAACAGGTGGTGATGAATCAACACCTTAATACTCTAATTTGGAGATACTTGGACGACATTTTCGTGATCTATGCAGGCACCCAGGAAGAACTTTTGGAATTCCATGCTTATCTAAACTCTGTGAGTGAACAACTTCGTTTCACCATTAACTATGACATATCACTAATCAGTTTTCTTGATGTGATGGTTATTTAGGGAGAAAACCTCCCCTCTCTACTGATCTCTACAGGAAACCTACGGACAGGAATACCCTCCTGAGACAGCTTACATCCACGTCCACGTATTAAAAGTCTCCCTATAAGTCAATACAGTCGCATCAGAACAATATGCAGTTCTGGACTTCTCATCGGGAACAGACCTCAACACAAAGGTTTTAGGAAAGGGGGTACAAAGACAAGTGGGTAAAATGATCATTTTGAAGGACTAACAGACTAACAAAAAAAGTGAAAGAAAAAGCAGAACATGTCTCATCATGATTCACCCAATACTCACCATTGGGGAAGGCATTTAAGGACATTATCAGGAAACACTTGTACACGCCATTTGCGAACACTGTATATAGACTTTCTTTTTTTCTATTGTGTTACTGACTGTACGCTTGTTTATTCCATGCGTATCTCTGTGTTGTTGTTTGTGTCACACTGCTTTGCTTTATCTTGGCCAGGTCACAGTTGTAAATGAGAACTTGTTCTCAACTAGCTTATCTGGTTAAATAAAGGTGAAATAAAATAAAAAGTAATTGACCACCCAAACATGAGACAGTTAAATCTGATTACCCTCCAGAGAAAAGTGAAACGTTCTTGGAAAAGGTTCAGGAGGGACAAATGGAGGGACAAATGGAGGGACAAATGGAGGGACAAATGGAGGGACAAACACATTACAAATGTGGCCAAAGTCGTCAATGCAGCTTCACATACAAACGCAACTCATTTACCCACAACACCCCCACAGGACAAAGATTTAAGATCAAGGGCCTGATTACCTGCATGTCCCCAAATGTTATTTACATGTTGAAATGTCCTTGTGGTCTGTCTCACATAGGGAAAACCCGTAGAAGCCTTAAGGCAGAGATCAGTGAGCACCGCAGCAACATACAGACAGGTGAGACAACAACATCTGGTTACTGCTCATTTTGTACCAGCTGGACTTCCTGTTTGTTCTCTGAGATACATTGGACTAGATGTCACACAGAATGAACAGTCCCTTCTTGGCTTTAACGTGTTTCTTGACTTAAAACTTTTTTTATAGTTTCAAAATGTCCAAATTATTGTTTAAAAAAAAATCCTAATTCTATGTACAATTAAAGTCAGAAGTTTACATTCACCTTAGCCAAATGCATTTAAACTCAGTTTTTCACAATTCCTGACATTTAATCCTAGTAAATATTCCCTGTTTTAGGTCAGTTAGGATCACCACTTTATTTTAAGAATTTAAAATGTCAGAATAATTGTAGAGAGAATGATTTATTTTAGCTTTTATATATTTCATCACATTCCCAGTGGCTCAGAAGTTCACATACACTCAATTAGTATTTGATAGCATTGCCTTTAAATTGTTTAACTTGGGTCAAACGTTTCGGTGCACCTTCCACAAGCTTCCCACAATAAGTTGGGTGAATTTTGGCCCATTCCTCCTGACAGAGCTGGTGTAACTGAGTCAGGTTTGTAGGCCTCCTTGCTCGCACACACTTTTTCAGTTCTGCTTACAAATTTTCATTAGGATTGAGGTCAGGGCTTTGTGATGGCCACTCCAATACCTTGACTTTGTTGTCCTTAAGCCATTTTGCCACAACTGTGGAAGTATGCTTGGGGTCACTGTTCATTTGGAAGACCCAATTGCGACCAAGCTTTAATTTCCTGACTGATGTCTTGAGATGTTGCTTCAATATATTCACATAATATTCCTTTCTCATGATGCCATTTATTATGTGACGTGCACCAGTCCCTCCTACAGGAAATCACCCCCACAACATGATGCTGCCACCCCCATGCTTCACGGTTGGAATGGTGTTCTTCGGCTTGCAAGTCTCCCCCTTTTTCCTCCAAGCATAACGATGGTCATTATGGCCAAACAGTTCTATTTTTGTTTCATCAAACTAGAAGACATTTCCCCCAAAACTACGATTGTTGTCCCCATGTGCATATGCAAACCGTAGTCTGGCTTTTTTTATGGTGGTTTTGGAGCAGTGGCTTCTTCCTTGCTGAGTGGCCATTCCGGTTATGTCGATATAGGACTCATTTTACTGTGGATATAGATACTTTTCCAGCATCTTCACAAGGTCCTTTGCAGTTGTTCTGGGATTGTTATGCACTTTTGGCATCAAAGTACGTTCATCTCTTGGAGACAGAACGTGTCTCCTTCCTGAGCGGTATGACGGCTGCATGATCCCATGTTGTTTATACTTGCATACTATTATTTGTACAGATGAACGTGGTACCTTCAGGCGTTTGGAAATTGCTCCCAAGGATGAACCAGACTTGTGGAGGTCTACAATTTTTATACATCCACAGGTACACCTCCAATTGACTCAAATTATGTCAATTAGCCTATTAGAAGCTTCAAAAGCCACAACATAATTTTCTGGAATTTTCCAAGCTGTTTAAAGGCACAGTCAACTTAGTGTATGTCAACTTCTGACCCACTGGAATTGTGATACAGTGAATTGTAAGTGAAATAATCTGTCTGTAACCAATTGTTGGAAAAATGACTTGTGTCATGCACAAAGTAGATGTCCTAACCGACTTGCCAAAACTATAGTTTGTTCATAAGAAATTTGTGGAGTGGTTGAAAAACGAGTTTTAATGACTCCAATATCACTGTAAATATGGATCACATTCCTTGTGTGTGATCATATATTTTGAAACATTGAATGTTAATATTGTGACCCTATGTTATATGTTTTGTTACCTCCTGTTTCAGGAATTGATGTCACTGAGTACTGCTCCTATATATATATATATATATAAGACCTTTCACCCCCACCAGGGATATGGATGCCTGATGAAGACCTCAGGGTGGAAACATTGCTATAAATAAATATCACCTGTGAGCATGAGCAGCAGTATTTTCCTTTCTGTTTTCCATGAGTTTGCCTACAACTCCAGAACCTAGATGTGAGTATGTTCTTCAACTTTTGCACCTATGCTGTTTAATCAGCTTCTTGATATGCCACTTGATATCTACAACCCGGAGTTCAAATTTCATGCCATGAAATTAGATTTGACATAATGTTTCACATCTAAATACATGATTAACATGTACTTCAATGTCTTTATCAGAGATGGAGCCATTTAACCATGTTTCCTA
Source organism: Oncorhynchus masou masou (assembly GCF_036934945.1). Taxonomy (NCBI): domain Eukaryota; kingdom Metazoa; phylum Chordata; class Actinopteri; order Salmoniformes; family Salmonidae; genus Oncorhynchus; species Oncorhynchus masou. The sequence goes on from NW_027012099.1 coordinate 11,696, forward strand.
GACAACTGGAATATCAGGACACGAGTCCTGTAACCAACTGTCAATTGTGTCCATTTTTGTATCATACTTGTCACATTTCTGCTCCTTTGCACCCCATTATTTTTATTTCTACTTTGCACATTCTTCCATTGCAAATCTACCATTCCAGTGTTTTACTTGCTATATTGTATTTACTTTGCCACCATGGCCTTTTTTTGCCTTTACCTCCCTTATCTCACCTCATTTGCTCACATCGTATATAGACTTGTTGATACTGTATTATTGACTGTATGTTTGTTTTACTCCATGTGTAACTCTGTCGTTGTATGTGTCGAAATGCTTTGCTTTATCTTGGCCAGGTCGCAATTGTAAATGAGAACTTGTTCTCAACTTGCCTACCTGGTTAAATAAAGGTGAATTTTTATTTTATTTTTTTAGGTGCATTAGCCCCCTACGAGATTTAACGTCAGATAGCTCTTCTGGGCCGGAGCAGAATACACTAACAGGCATAGGGACATCTGCAGCTATTAGTTGAGTGAGCTGAGACTTTGCCAAGGTCCCTGGCCAACCATGTGAGAACAGAGGAGACTGGTCATTTGACAGACCAGAGCTGCTGCAGCAATGGACCAGTGGCTGCCAATGCTCCATTCTGGGTGTGAACAGGAAGTTTGGTGTGGCTCCTATTTTCGGGTTGGGGTTGCCATGGGGGCGCAGCAGTGTTGCTGAGAAGCTTCAAACTCTCAGTATATGAGGGCTGACGATGTGAATGATACATGGTGTGGACTGACTACATAATGTGATGCACCACCCTTTAACAGTGTTCTGCCAGACCCTAGGGTAGTGGTCGGTGCTGTGTAGAGCTGGGCTGTGATGGCCCGGTTCTAGTAGAGCTGTGCGGAGGTGGAGCTGGTCTGGTAGAGCTGTGTTGAGGCGGGGCGGGTCTGTCTAGTAGAGCTGTGTTGAGGGGCGGGGCGGGTCTGGTAGAGCTGTGTTGAGGCGGGGGTCTAGTAGAGCTGTGTTGAGGCGGGCGGGTCTAGTAGAGCTGTGTTGAGGTCTAGTAGAGCGGGGGCGGGTCTGGTAGAGCTGTGTTGAGGCGGGGCGGGTCTAGGCGGGGGGGGTCTAGTAGAGCTGTGTGTTGAGAGCTGTGTTGGGCGGGTCTAGTAGAGCTGTGTTGAGGCGGGGGTCTAGTAGAGCTGTGTTGAGGCGGGGGGGTCGGGTCTGAGGCGGGGGGTCTAGTAGAGCTGTGTTGAGGCGGGGGTCTAGTAGAGCTGTGTTGAGGGCTAGTAGAGCTGTGCTGGGCGGGTCTAGTAGAGCTGTGTTGAGGCGGGCCAGGTCTGGTAGAGCTGTGTTGAGGCGGGGCGGGTCTAGTAGAGCTGTGTTGTAGAGCTGTGTTGAGGCGGGGGTCTAGTAGAGCTGTGTTGAGGCGGGGGCGGGTCTGAGGCGGGGGGGTCTAGTAGAGCTGTGTTGAGGCGGGGGCGGGCCCAGGTCTGGTTGAGGCGGGGGGTCTAGTAGAGCTGTGCTGGGAGGCGGGGGGGGTCTAGTAGCTGTGTTGAGGCGTGGGGGGGGCGGGTCTAGTAGAGCTGTGTTGAGGCGGGGGGGTCTAGTAGAGCTGTGTTGAGGCTGTGTTGAGGCGGGGGGTCTAGTAGAGCTGTGTTGAGGCGGGGGATGGGGGTCTAGTAGAGCTGTGCTGTGCTGAGGCGGGGGTCTAGTAGAGCTGTGTTGTAGGCTGTGCTGGAGGGGGGGGGTCTAGTAGAGCTGTGTTGAGGCGGGGGGGGTCTAGTAGAGCTGTGCTGAGAGCGGGGTCTAGTAGAGCTGTGTTGAGGCGGGGGTCTAGTAGAGCTGTGTTGAGGCGGGGGGTCTAGTAGAGCTGTGCTGAGGCTGTGTTGAGGCGGGGGGGTCTAGTAGAGCTGTGTTGAGGCGGGGCGGGTCTAGTAGAGCTGTGCTGAGGCGGGGGGTCTAGTAGAGCTGTGCTGAGGCGGAGGGGTCTAGTAGAGCTGTGTTGAGGCGGGGGGGTCTAGTAGAGCTGTGCTGAGGCGGGGGGGTCTAGTAGAGCTGTGTTGAGGCGTAATGAAGGTAAATCCTCTGCTGTAGTGTTGGAAATGACCTGGATGTAATAATGACCTGGCATCACCTCAGGATGTAATAATGACCTGGCATCAACTCAGGATGTAATAATGACCTGGCATCACCTCAGGATGTAATAATGACCTGGCATCAACTCAGGATGTAATAATGACCTGGCATCAACTCAGGATGTAATAATGACCTGGCATCAACTCAGGATGTAATAATGACCTGGCATCAACTCAGGATGTAATAATGACCTGGCATCAACTCAGGATGTAATAATGACCTGGCATCACCTCAGGATGTAATAATGACCTGGCATCACCTCAGGATGTAATAATGACCTGGCATCACCTCAGGATGTAATAATGACCTGGCATCACCTCAGGATGTAATAATGACCTGGCATCAGGATGTAATAATGACCTGGCACTCAGGATGTAATAATGACCTGGCATCACCTCAGGATGTAATAATGACCTGGCATCACCTCAGGATGTAATAATGACCTGGCATCACCTCAGGATGTAATAATGACCTGGCATCACCTCAGGATGTAATAATGACCTGGCATCACCTCAGGATGTAATAATGACCTGGCATCAACTCAGGATGTAATAATGACCTGGCATCAACTCAGGATGTAATAATGACCTGGCATCACCTCAGGATGTAATAATGACCTGGCATCACCTCAGGATGTAATAATGACCTGGCATCACCTCAGGATGTAATAATGACCTGGCATCACCTCAGGATGTAATAATGACCTGGCATCACCTCAGGATGTAATAATGACCTGGCATCACCCTCAGGATGTAATAATGACCTGGCATCACCTCAGGATGTAATAATGACCTGGCATCACCTCAGGATGTAATAATGACCTGGCATCACCTCAGGATGTAATAATGACCTGGCATCACCTCAGGATGTAATAATGACCTGGCATCACCTCAGGATGTAATAATGACCTGGCATCAACTCAGGATGTAATAATGACCTGGCATCACCTCAGGATGTAATAATGACCTGGCATCAACTCAGGATGTAATAATGACCTGGCATCACCTCAGGATGTAATAATGACCTGGCATCAGCCTCAGGATGTAATAATGACCTGGCATCACCTCAGGATGTAATAATGACCTGGCATCACCTCAGGATGTAATAATGACCTGGCATCACCTCAGGATGTAATAATGACCTGGCATCACCTCAGGATGTAATAATGACCTGGCATCACCTCAGGATGTAATAATGACCTGGCATCAACTCAGGATGTAATAATGACCTGGCATCACCTCAGGATGTAATAATGACCTGGCATCACCTCAGGATGTAATAATGACCTGGCATCAACAAAAAAACACAAACAAAACACCTGTTTTAACATTATCCCAAATCTTAACCCTTACCTTAATATGTACTGTTTCTGTTAACATTTCTGGTTATTTTGTGTTAATTATTTTTATAAATTGTTATTCTTGACTGTTCCAAACTAGTTTTCTCCAGTAGAGGGCAGAGATGTCTTACAAACCGTAGGGACATAGATTTTATGCCTCGGTTTCATAAGTCTCAAACAAGACAATACATTCCCTAACAGTTGTAAGAGTTTCTTCACCTACATCACATCTGTAGGTTACATTCAAACGGACATGCAAATAACATCCTATGCACAACGGATCTCCTGTGTTCTTATAAGCAGCACATTTACAACCATTCAGCCAGTACCAAATCACTCCCAGCACCTCCCCCTTGGCCCCAACTCTTCAACATTAACCCCATTGTTGTGTAGTGGATATTCCATCATATTGGTTACACCCTGAAATTCTGCAAACACCAGAGTGATAAGGCCAAGGGGGAGAGGTAGGGAGAGAATTGAGACAGGCTGATATTCTGGCCAGGATAGACCTTCTCAAATACCAATCTACCTTTATCACATACCTTTCTTTGGTAGGTAATGGCACTTTAAGACATGTTGTTTATTACCCTTTACCTGCCTCCAGAGTCCCTCTCCCTCTCCCTCTCCACCCCCCTCCCTCTCCCTCTCCACCCCCTCCCTCTCCACCCCCCTCCCTCTCCACCCCTCCCTCTCCACCCCTCCCTCTCCCTCTCCACCCCCTCCCTCCCTCTCCCCTCCACCCCCTCCCTCTCCCTCTCCACCCCCTCCCTCTCCACCCCCCCCTCCCTCTCTCTCTCTCCCACCCCCCATCCACCCTCTCCCTCTCCACCCCCCATCCACCCCCTCCCGCCTCCACCCTCCGTCTCTCTCTCTCCACCCCCATCCATCCCCCTCCCTCTCCCTCTCCCTCTCCACCCCCTCCCTCTCTCTCTCTCCACCCCCCATCCCACCCCCTCCCTCTCCCTCTCCACCCCCTCCCTCTCTCTCTCTCTCCACCCCCATCCACCTCCCTCTCCACCCCCCATCCACCCCCTCCCCCTCTCTCCAACCCCCCTCTCTCCACCCCCATCCACCCCCCTTTCCCCCTCTCTTTCCACCCTTCTCTCTTTCTTTCTTTCTTTCTTTTCTTTCTTTCTTTCTTTCTTTCGCTCTCTCTCTCCACCCCCATCCACACCCTCCCCCTCTCTTTCCACCCCCTCTCTTTCTTTCTTTCTCCCTCCCTCCCCCTCTCTCGCTCTCTCTCTCTCTCCACCCCCCATCCACCCCACTCACTCTCTCTCAATTCAATTCAAGGGGCTTTATTGGCATGGGAAACATGTGTTAACATTGCCAAAGCAAGTGAGGTAGATAATATACAAAAGTGAAATAAACAATAAAAATGAACAGTAAACATCACACATACAGAAGTTTCAAAACAATAAAAACATTACAAATGTCATATTACGTATATATGCAGTGTTGCAACAATGTATAACTGGTTAAAGTACACAAGGGAAAATAAATAAGCATAAATATGGGTTGTATTTACAATGGTGTTTGTTCTTCACTGGTTGCCCTTTTCTTGTGGCAACAGGTCACAAATCTGTGATGGAACACTGGTATTTCACCCAGGAGATATGGGAGTTTATCAAAATTGGGTTTGTTTTCAAATTCTTTGTGGATCTGTGTAATCTGAGGGAAATATGTGTCTCTAATATGGTCATCCATGGGACAGGAGGTTAGGAAGTGCAGCTCAGTTTCCACCTCATTTTGTGTGCAGTGTGCACACTGAGTCTGTACATAGTCAAAGCTTTCCTTAAGTTTGTGTCAGTCACAGTGGTCAGGTATTCTGCCACTGTGTACTCTCTGTGTAGGGCCAAATAGCATTCTAGTTTGCGCTGTTTTTTTGTTAATTCTTTCCAATGTGTCAAGTAAGTATCTTTTTGTTTTCTCATGATTTGATTGGGTCTAATTGTGCTGCTGTCCTGGGGTTCTGTGGGGTGTGTTTGTGAACAGAGCACCAGGACCAGCTTGCTTAGGGGACTCTTCTCCAGGTTCATCTCTCTGTAGTTGATGACTTTGTTATGGAAGGTTCTGGATTTTGATCATTAGCGGCTATCGGCCTAATTCTGCTATGCATGCAATATTTGGTGTTTTATGAAGTACACAGAGGACATTTTGGCAGAATTCTGCATGCAGAGACTCAATTTGGTGTTTGTCCATTTTGTGAATTCTTGGTTGTTGAAGGCGGACCCCAGACCTTACAACCATGAATAGCAATGGGTCTATAACAGATTAAAGTATTTTTAGTCAGATCCTAGTTGGTATGTTGCATTTAGAAGGCCCATCTTGCCTTGTCTCTCAGCTCGTTCACAGCTTTGTGGAAGTTATCTGTGGGCGCTGATGTTTAGGCCGAGGTATATATAGTTTGTGTGTGCTCTAGTGCAACGGTGTCTAGATGGAATTAGTATTTGTAGTTCTGGTGATTGGACCTTTTTTGGAACACCATTATTTTTTCTTACTTTATCTTACTTTTTATCTTACTGAGATTTACTGTCAGGCCCAGGTCTGACAGAATCTGTGCAGTAGATCTAGGCTGTAGGCCCTCCTTGGTTGGTGACAGAAGCACCAGATCATCAGCAAACAGTAGACATTTGACTTCAGATTCTAGCAGGGGGAGGCCCGGGTGCTGCAGACTGTTCCAGTACCCTCGCCAATTCGTTGATATATATGTTGAAGAGAGTGGGGCTCAAGCTGCATCCCTGTCTCACCTCACTGCCCTGTGAAACAAATGTGTGTGTTTTGTCAATTTTAACCCAACACTTATTGATTGTGTACATGGATTTTATAATGTTGTATGTTTTCCCCCAACACCACTTTCCATCCATTTGTACATTGTTTTCACTGTGGAAATGTACAAGTCTGCTGTTAATGATAATGCAGAGGTTTTTTCCCAAGGTTGCTGTTGACGCATATCCCTCAGTAGTTATTGGGGTCAAATGTCTCTCTATCCCTCCCCTACCCCCTCTCTCTCCCCTTTATCTCTCTCCACTCCCTCTCTTTCCACCCCCTCTCTCTCTCTCTCTCCCACCCACCCACCCCTCTCTCTCTCCCCTTTATCCCTCTCCTCCCCACTTTCCACCTCTCTCTCTCTCTCCTCTCCACCCACCCACCTCTCTCTCTCTCTCCCTCTCCACCCACCCACTCTCTCTCTCTCCCTCTCCACCCACCCACCCTCTCTCTCTCTCCCTCTCCACCCACCCACCTCTCTCTCTCTCCCTCTCCACCCACCCACCCCTCTCTCTCTCCCTCTCCACCCACCCACCTCTCTCTCTCTCTCCCTCTCCACCCACCCACCTCTCTCTCTCTCTCCCTCTCCACCCACCCACCCCTCTCTCTCTCTCCCTCTCCACCCACCCACCTCTCTCTCTCTCCCTCTCCACCCACCCACCTCTCTCTCTCTCCCTCTCCACCCACCCACTCTCTCTCTCTCCCTCTCCACCCACCCTCTCTCTCTCTCCCTCTCCACCCACCCACCCCTCTCTCTCTCTCCCTCTCCACCCACCCACCCCTCTCTCTCTCTCCTCTCCACCCACCCCTCTCTCTCGCTCCCTCTCCACCCACCCACCTCTCTCTCTCCCCTCTCCACCCACCCACCTCTCTCTCTCTCTCCCTCTCCACCCACCCCTCTCTCTCGCTCCCTCTCCACCCACCCACCTCTCTCTCGCTCCCCCTGTTCTGCTCTCTTCCTTCAAACAGCATCTCTCACAGTGACAGCTATAGTTAATATTTAGCCTCAGACTCAAGGTTTCCAGAGTGACCTGCTTCAACACATTACAATTCTCGTGTTACACACATGCAGTACCAACAAGGGTTGAAGCAGTCTGTGAAGCAGGCAAAATGAAGTGCTGTGTGGAATGTTGTTTTTCTAACTGCTGGATGGAGACGTGATTAGCAGTGCAAGCCTGGGTGAAAATCTGTTTCTGCTCTCTTGACAAATTGTTCTGCTATGACAATTCCATAAGGAGTTGGCAAATGAGGAGAAACAGACCAGCAACCAGGCTCGTGGTGAAAAGCTGCCTTTACTGGTTCTAACAGCTGACCTATCAGCTTTACTGGTTCTAACAGCTGACCTATCAGCTTTACTGGTTCTAACAGCAGACCTATCACTGGTTCTAACAGCTGACCTATCAGCTTTACTGGTTCTAACAGCAGACCTATCAGCTTTACTGGTTCTAACAGCAGACCTATCAGCTTTACTGGTTCTAACAGCAGACCTATCAGCTTTACTGGTTCTAACAGCAGACCTATCAGCTTTACTGGTTCTAACAGCAGACCTATCCAGCATGCAGCCAGCTCTTAGCAAATTGTTGTGAAAAAATGTGTTTAAATACAATGCTATTTCTCTGTAAACAAATTAACTACAGACTTTTAGCATATGTATTATATATTATTTAACCTTTTATTTAACTAGACAAGTCACAGAGCAGGGCACTCAACATGTACTGCACTGACACAAATGACTGATGATTGGTTGAAGAAATTGATAATAAGAAGATTGTGGGAGCTGTACTGTTAGATTTCAGTGCAGCCTTTGATATTATTGACCATAACCTGTTGAAAAAACATATGTGTTATGGCTTTTCAACCTCAGCTCTGAATCCACAATATGGCAATCTTATCTAATAGAACTCAAGGGTTTTCTTTAATGGAAACTTCTCTAATGTCAAACATGTAAAGTGTGGTGTACCACAGGGCAGCTCTATAGGCCCTCTACTCTTTTCTATTTTTACCAATGACCTGTCACTGGCATTAAACAAAGCATGTGTGTCCATGTATGCTGATGATTCAACCATATACACATCAGCAACCACAGCTAATGAAGTCACTGAAACCCTTAACAAAGAGTTGCAGTCAGTTTTGGAATGGGTGGCCAGTAATAAACTGGTCTCCAACATCTCAGAGCATTGTATTTGGTACAAATCATTCCTTAAGTGCTAGACCTCAGCTGAATCTGGTAATGAATGGTGGCTGTTTAACAAGTTGAGGAGACTAAACTACTTGGCGTTACCTTAGGTGTAAACTGTCCTGGACAAAACATATAGATTCAATGGTTGTAAAGATGGGGAGAGGTCTGTCCCTATTAAAGAGATGGGGAGAGGTCTGTCCCTATTAAAGAGATGGGGAGGTCTGTCCCTATTAAAGAGATGGGGAGAGGTCTCATCCCTAATGAAGATGTCCCTATTAAAGAGATGGGGAGAGGTCTGTCCCTATTAAAGAGATGGGGGAGAGGTCTGTCTATTAAAGGAGTAGGAGAGGTCTGTCTAGTAAAGAGATGGGGAGAGGTCTGTCCTATTAAAGAGATGGGAGAGGTCTGTCCCTATTAAAGAGATGGGGAGAGGTCTGGCCCTATTAAAGAGATGGGGAGAGGTCTGTCCCTATTAAAGAGATGGAGAGGGTCTGTCCCTATTAAAGAGATGGGGAGGTCTGTCCCTATTAAAGAGATGGGGGAGAGGTCTGTCCCTATTAAAGAGATGGGGAGAGGTCTGTCCCTATTAAAGAGATGGGGGAGAGGTCTGTCACTATTAAAGAGATGGGGAGAGGTCTGTCCCTATTAAAGAGATATTAAAGAGATGGGGAGAGGTCTGTCCCTATTAAAGAGATGGGGAGAGGTCTGTCCCTATTAAAGAGATGGGGA
>NW_027012100.1:0-20820 GCF_036934945.1 Oncorhynchus masou masou
TAAACACGTGTATGTGTCCGATAACATCTGCTAAACACGTGTATGTGACGGATAACATCTGCTAAACACGTATGTGACCGATAACATCTGCTAAACACGTGTATGTGTCCGATAACATCTGATAAACACGTGTATGTGTCCGATAACATCTGCTAAACACGTGTATGTGACCGATAACATCTGCTAAACACGTGTATGTGTCCGATAACATCTGCTAAACACGTGTATGTGACCGATAACATCTGATAAACACGTGTATGTGACCGATAACATCTGATAAACATGCGTGTATGTGACCGATAACATCTGATAAACACGTGTATGTGTCCGATAACATCTGCTAAACACGTGTATGTGACCGGATAACATCTGATAAACACGTGTATGTGTCCGATAACATCTGATAAACACGTGTATGTGTCCGATAACATCTGCATAAACACGTGTATGTGACCGATAACATCTGATAAACACGTGTATGTGACCGATAACATCTGCTAAACACGTGTATGTGTCCGATAACATCTGCTAAACACGTGTATGTGTCCGATAACATCTGCTAAACACGTGTATGTGATCCGATAACATCTGATAAACACGTGTATGTGACCGATAACATCTGATAAACACGTGTATGCTGTCCGATAACATACTGATAAACAAGTGTATGTGTCCGATAACATCTGATAAACACGTGTATGTGTCCGATAACATCTGATAAACACGTGTATGTGTCCGATAACATCTGCTAAGCACGTGTATGTGTCCGATAACATCTGATAAACACGTGTATGTGTCCGATAACATCTGCTAAACACGTGTATGTGACCGATAACATCTGCTAAACAAATGTACCGATAACATCTGCTAAACATGTGTATGTGTCCGATAACATCTGATAAACACGTGTATGTGTCCGATAACATCTGCTAAACACGTGTATGTGTCCGATAACATCTGCTAAACACGTGTATGTGACCGATAACATCTGCTAAACATGTGTATGTGACCGATAACATCTGCTAAACACGTGTATGTGTCCGATAACATCTGCTTAGCACGTGCACCGATAACATCTGCTAAACATGTGTATGTGTCCGATAACATCTGCTTAGCACGTGCACCGATAACATCTGCTAAACACGTGTATGTGTCCGATAACATCTGCTAACACGTAAATGTGACCGATAACATCTGCTAAACACGTGTATGTGTCCGATAACATCTGCTAAACACGTGTACCGATAACATCTGCTAAACATGTGTATGTGTCCGATAACATCTGCTTAGCACGTGCACCGATAACATCTGCTAAACATGTGTATGTGTCCGATAACATCTGCTAAACACGTGTACCGATAACATCTGCTAAACACGTGTATGTGACGGATAACATCTGCCAAACAAATGTACCGATAACATCTGCTAAACATGTGTATGTGACCGATAACATCTGCTAAACACGTGTATGTGTCCGATAACATCTGCTTAGCACGTGCACCGATAACATCTGCTAAACATGTGTATGTGTCCGATAACATCTGCTATACACGTGTATGTGACCGATAACATCTGCTAAACACGTGTATGTGTCCGATAACATCTGCTAAACATCGTATGTACCGATAACATCTGATAAACACGTGTATGTGTCCGATAACATCTGCTAAACACGTGTATGTGTCCGATAACATCTGATAAACACGTGTATGTGACCGATGACATCTGCTAATCATGTGTACCGATAACATCTGCTAAACATGTGTGACCGATAACATCTGCTAAACACGTGTATGTGTCCGATAACATCTGCAAAACACGTGTACCGATAACATCTGATAAACATGTGTATGTGTCCGATAACATCTGCTAAACACGTGTATGTGACCGATAACATCTGATAAACACGTGTATGTGTCCAATAACATCTGATAAACACGTGTATGTGTCCGATAACATCTGCTAAACACGTGTATGTGTCCGATAACATCTGCTAAACACGTGTATGTGACCGATAACATCTGATAAACACGTGTATGTGTCCGATAACATCTGATAAACACGTGTATGTGACCGATAACATCTGCTAAACACGTGTATGTGTCGGATAACATCTGCTAAACACGTGTATGTGTCCGATAACATCTGATAAACACGTGTATGTGACCGATAACATCTGATAAACACGTGTATGTGACCGATAACATCTGCTAAACACGTGTATGTGTCCGATAACATCTGCTAAACACGTGTATGTGTCCGATAACATCTGCTAAGCACGTGTATGTGTCCGATAACATCTGCTAAACATGTGTATGTGTCCGATAACATCTGCTAAACAAGTGTATGTGACCGATAACATCTGATAAACACGTGTATGTGACCGATAACATCTGATAAACACGTGTATGTGACCGATAACATCTGCTAAACACGTGTAAGTGTCCGATAACATCTGATAAACACGTGTATGTGTCCGATAACATCTGCTAAGCACGTGTATGTGTCCGATAACATCTGCTAAACACGTGTATGTGACGGATAACATCTGCTAAACACGTGTATGTGTCCGATAACATCTGATAAACACGTGTATGTGTCCGATAACATCTGCTAAGCACGTGTATGTTACGGATAAAATCTGCTAAACAATTGTATGTGTCCGATAACATCTGCTAAACAAGTGTTTGTGACCGATAACATCTGATAAACACGTGTATGTGTCCGATAACATCTGATAAACACGTGTATGTGTCCGATAACATCTCATAAACACGTGTATGTGACCGATAACATCTGATAAACACGTGTATGTGTCCGATAACATCTGCTAAACACGTGTATGTGTCCGATAACATCTGATAAACACGTGTATGTGTCCGATAACATCTGATAAACACGTGTATGCGACCGATAACATCTGATAAACACGTGTATGTGACCGATAACATCTGATAAACACGTGTATGCGTCCGATAACAACTGATAAACAAGTGTATGTGTCCGATAACATCTGATAAACACGTGTATGTGACCGATAACATCTGCTAAACACGTGTATGTGTCCAATAACATCTGCTTATCATGTGTACCGTTAACATCTGCTAAAACATGTGTATGTGTCCAATAACATCTGCTAAGCACGTGTATGTGTCCGATACCATCTGCAAAACACGTGTACCGATAACATCTGATAAACACGTGTATGTGACCGATAACATCTGTTAAACACGTGTATGTGTCCGATAACATCTGCAAAACACGTGTATGTGACGGATAACATCTGATAAACACGTGTATGTGTTCCAATAACATCTGATAAACACGTGTATGTGTCCGATAACATCTGCTAAACACATGTATGTGTCCGATAACATCTGACAAACACGTGTATGTGTCCGATAACATCTGTTGAATACGTGTATGTAACGGATAACATCTGCTAAACAAATGTACCGATAACATCTGCTAAACACGTGTATGTGTCCGATAACATCTGATAAACACGTGTATGTGTCCGATAACATCTGATAAACACGTGTATGTGTCCGATATCTGCTAAACACGCGTATGTGTCCGATAACATTCAAGGAACAAATGTACCGATAACATCTGCTAAACATGTGTACGTGACCGATAACATCTGATAAACACGCAGTGTGTCCGATAACATCTGCTTACACTGCACCATAACACCTGCTAAACACGCAGGCGTGACGGATAACATCTGCTAAACAAATGTACCGATAACATCTGCTAAACATGTGTATGTGACCGATAACATCTGCTAAACACGTGTATGTGTCCGATAACATCTGCTTAGCACGTGCAATCGAAGTAACATCTGCTAAACATGTGTATGTCCCATAACACTCCATAAACACGTGTACCGATAACATCTGCTAAACACGTGTATGTGACGGATAACATCTGCTAAACAAATGTACCGATAACATCTGCTAAACATGTGTATGTGACCGATAACATTCAAGCTAAACACGTGTATGTGTCCGATAACATCTGCTTAGCACGTGCACCGATAACATCTGCTAAACATGTGTATGTGTCCGATAACATCTGCTAAACACGTGTATGTGACGGATAACATCTGCCAAACAAATGTACCGATAACATCTGCTAAACATGTGTATGTGACTGATAACATCTGCTAAACACGTGTATGTGTCCGATAACATCTGCTTAGCACGTGCACCGATAACATCTGCTAAACATGTGTATGTGTCCGATAACATCTGCTTAGCACGATAACATCTGGCAACACGTGTATGTGACGATAACATCTGCTAAACATACCGATAACATCTGTAAACATGTGTATGTGACCGATAACATCTGCTAAACACGTGTATGTGTCCGATAACATCTTAGCACGCACCGATAACACTAAACATGTGTATGTGTCCGATAACATCTGCTAAACACGTGTACCGATAACATCTGCTAAACACGTGTATGTGACGGATAACATCTGCTAAAACAAATGTACCGATAACATCTGCTAAACATGTGTATGTGACCGATAACATCTGCTAAACACGTGTATGTGTCCGATAACATCTGCTTAGCACGTACCGATAACATCTGCTAAACATGTATGTGTCCGATAACATCTGCTATACACGTGTATGTGATAACCTGATAACATGTGCGATAACATCTGCTAAACGTGTAGGTGTGTCCGATAACGTGTATGTGACCGATAACATCTGCTAAACACGTGTATGTGTCCGATAACATCTGCTTAGCATGTGCACCGATAACATCTGCTAAACATGTGTATGTGTCCGATAACATCTGCTAAACACATGTACCGATAACATATGCTAAACACGTATGTGACCGATAACATCTGAGAAACACGTGTATGTGACCGATAACATCTGGATAAACACGTGTGTGTCCTATAACATCTGATAAACAAGTGTATGTGACCGATAACATCTGATAAACACGTATGTGTCCAATAACTCTGATAAACATGTGTATGTGTCCAATAACATCTGATAAACACGTATGTGTCCGATAACATCTGATAAACACGTATGTTACGGATAACATCTGCTAAACAAGTGTATGTCCGATAACATCTGCTAAACACGTGTATGTGTCCCATAACCTGATAAAACATCTGCTGATAAACACGTGTATGTGAGTGTAAACACGATGTGACCGAGAACATCTGATAAACACGTGTATGTGTCCGATATCATCTGATAAACAAGTGTATGTGACCGATAACATCTGATAAACACGTGTATGTGTCCGATAACATCTGGCTAAACACGTATGTGTCCGATAACATCTGATAAACACGTGTATGTGTCCGATGACATCTGATAAACACGTGTATGTGTCCGATAACATCTCATAAACAAGTGTATGTGGATAACATCTGCTAAACACGTGTATAACATCTGATAAACAAGTGCATGTGAGAACATCTGATAAACACGTGTATGTGATCCGATAACATCTGATAAACAAGTGTATGTGACCGATAACATCTGATAAACACGTGTATGTGTCCGATAACATCAGCTAAACACGTGTATGTGACCGATAACATCTGATAAACACATGTATGTGTCCGATAACATCTGATAAACACGTGTATGTGTCCGGTAACATCTGATAAACACGTATGTGTCCGATAACATCTGATAAACACGTATGTGTCCGATAACATCTGCTAAACACGTATGTGTCCGATAACATCTGATAAACACGTATGTGTCCGATAACATCTGAGCAACACGCGTATGTGACCGATAACATCTGATAAACACGTATGTGACGATAACATCTGATAACATGCTTGATAACAACTGATAAACAAGTGTATGTGTCCGATAACATCTGATAAACACGATGTGTCCGATAACATCTGATAAACACTTGTATGTGTCCGATAACATCTGCTAAACACGTGTATGTGTCCGATAACATCTGATAATCACGTGTATGTGTCCGATAACATCTGATAAACACGTGTATGGACGGATAACATCTTCTAAACAAATGCACCGATAACATCTGCTAAACAAATACCGATAACATCTGTATGTGTGTCGCGTGTATGTGTAAACACGTATGTGTCCGATAACATCTGACGTGTATGTATTAATAACATCTGCTAAACACGTGTATGTGACGGATAACATCTGCTAAACATGTGTATGCGACCGATAACATCTGCTAAACACGTGTATGTGTCCGATAACATCTGCTTAGCACGTGCACCGATAACATCTGCTAAACATGTGTATGTGTCCGATAACATCTGCTTAGCACGTGCACCGATAACATCTGCTAAACATGTGTATGTGTCCGATAGCATCTGCTATACACGTGAATGTGACCAATAACATCTGCTAAACACGTATGTGTCCGATAACATCTGCTTAGCACGTGCACCGATAACATCTGCTAAACATGTGTATGTGTCCGATAACATCTGCTTAGCACGTTTACCGATAACATCTGCTAAACATGTGTATGTGTCCGATAACATCTGCTAAACATGTGTATGTGACCGATAACATCTGCTAAACATGTGTATGTGTCGGATAACATCTGCTTAGCAAACAAATGCTAAACCTTATGTGATAAACATCTGCTATACACGTGTATGTGACCGATAACATCTGCTAAACACGTGTATGTGTCCGATAACATGTGCTAAACACATGTACCGATAACATCTGATAAACACGTGTATGTGTCCGATAACATCTGCTAAGTACGTGTATGTGTCCGATAACATCTGCTAAACACGTGTATGTGACAGATGACATCTGCTTATCATGTGTACCGATAACATCTGATAAACATGTGTGCCAATAACATCTGCTAAGCACGTGTATGTGTCCGATACCATCTGCAAAACACGTTTACCGATAACATCTGATAAACACGTGTATGTGACCGATAACATCTGTTAAACACGTGTATGTGACCGATAACATCTGATAAACACGTGTATGTGACGGATAACATCTGATAAACATGTGTATGTGTCCGATAACATCTGATAAACACGTGTATGTGTCCGATAACGTCTGCTAAACACGTGTATGTGTCCGATAACATCTGATAAACACGTGTATGTGTCCGATAACATCTGATGAACACGTGTATGTGACGGATAACATCTGCTAAACAAATGTACCGATAACATCTGCTAAACATGTGTATGTGTCCGATAACATCTGATAAACACGTGTATGTGTCCGATAACATCTGATAAACACGTGTATGTGTCCAATAACATCTGCTAAACACGTGTATGTGACGGATAACATCTGCTAAACAAATGTACCGATAACATCTGCTAAACATGTGTATGTGACCGATAACATCTGCTAAACACGTGTATGTGTCCGATAACATCTGCTAAGCACGTGCACCGATAACATCTGCTAAACATGTGTATGTGTCCGATAACATCTGCTAAACACGTGTACCGATAACATCTGCTAAACATGTGTATGTGACCGATAACATCTGCTAAACACGTGTATGTGTCCGATAACATCTGCATAAACACGTGTATGTGTCCGATAACATCTGATAAACACGTGTGTGTGACCGATAACATCTGATAAACACGTGTATGTGTCCGATAACATCTGCTAAACACGTGTATGTGTCCGATAACATCTGATAAACACGTGTATGTGTCAGATAACATCTGATAAACACGTGTATGTGACCGATAACATCTGATAAACACGTGTATGTGACCGATAACATCTGATAAACACGTGTATGCTTCCGATAACAACTGATAAACAAGTGTATGTGTCCGATAACATCTGATAAACACGTGTATGTGTCCGATAACATCTGATAAACACTTGTATGTGTCCGATAACATCTGCTAAACACGTGTATGTGTCCGATAACATCTGATAAACACGTGTCTGTGTCCGATAACATCTGATGAACACGTGTATGTGACGGATAACATCTTCTAAACAAATGCACCGATAACATCTGCTAAACAAATGTACCGATAACATCTGCTAAACATGTGTATGTGTCCGATAACATCTGATAAACACGTGTATGTGTCCAATAACATCTGCTAAACACGTGTATGTGTCCGATAACATCTGATAAACACGTGTATGTGTCCAATAACATCTGCTAAACACGTGTATGTGACGGATAACATCTGCTAAACATGTGTATGCGACCGATAACATCTGCTAAACACGTGTATGTGTCCGATAACATCTGCTTAGCACGTGCACCGATAACATCTGCTAAACATGTGTATGTGTCCGATAACATCTGCTTAGCACGTGCACCGATAACATCTGCTAAACATGTGTATGTGTCCGATAGCATCTGCTATACACGTGAATGTGACCAATAACATCTGCTAAACACGTGTATGTGTCCGATAACATCTGCTTAGCACGTGCACCGATAACATCTGCTAAACATGTGTATGTGTCCGATAACATCTGCTTAGCACGTGCACCGATAACATCTGCTAAACATGTGTATGTGTCCGATAACATCTGCTAAACCCGTTTACCGATAACATCTGCTAAACACGTGTATGTGACGGATAACATCTGCCAAACAAATGTACCGATAACATCTGCTAAACATGTGTATGTGACCGATAACATCTGCTAAACATGTGTATGTGTCCGATAACATCTGCTTAGCACATGCACCGATAACATCTGCTAAACATGTGTATGTGTCCAATAACATCTGCTATACACGTGTATGTGACCGATAACATCTGCTAAACACGTGTATGTGTCCGATAACATGTGCTAAACACATGTACCGATAACATCTGATAAACACGTGTATGTGTCCGATAACATCTGCTAAGTACGTGTATGTGTCCGATAACATCTGATAAACACGTGTATGTGACAGATGACATCTGCTTATCATGTGTACCGATAACATCTGATAAACATGTGTCCAATAACATCTGCTAAGCACGTGTATGTGTCCGATACCATCTGCAAAACACGTTTACCGATAACATCTGATAAACACGTGTATGTGACCGATAACATCTGTTAAACACGTGTATGTGACCGATAACATCTGATAAACACGTGTATGTGACGGATAACATCTGATAAACATGTGTATGTGTCCGATAACATCTGATAAACACGTGTATGTGTCCGATAACGTCTGCTAAACACGTGTATGTGTCCGATAACATCTGATAAACACGTGTATGTGTCCGATAACATCTGATGAACACGTGTATGTGACGGATAACATCTGCTAAACAAATGTACCGATAACATCTGCTAAACATGTGTATGTGTCCGATAACATCTGATAAACACGTGTATGTGTCCGATAACATCTGATAAACACGTGTATGTGTCCAATAACATCTGCTAAACACGTGTATGTGACGGATAACATCTGCTAAACAAATGTACCGATAACATCTGCTAAACATGTGTATGTGACCGATAACATCTGCTAAACACGTGTATGTGTCCGATAACATCTGCTAAGCACGTGCACCGATAACATCTGCTAAACATGTGTATGTGTCCGATAACATCTGCTAAACACGTGTACCGATAACATCTGCTAAACATGTGTATGTGACCGATAACATCTGATAAACAAGTGTATGTGACCGATAACATCTGATAAACACGTGTATGTGTCCGATAACATCTGCTAAACACGTGTATGTGACCGATAACATCTGATAAACACGTGTATGTGTCCGATAACATCTGATAAACACGTGTATGTGTCCGATAACATCTCATAAACAAGTGTATGTGACCGATAACATCTGATAAACACGTGTGTGTGACCGATAACATCTGATAAACACGTGTATGTGTCCGATAACATCTGCTAAACACGTGTATGTGTCCGATAACATCTGATAAACACGTGTATGTGTCCGATAACATCTGATAAACACGTGTATGTGACCGATAACATCTGATAAACACGTGTATGCTTCCGATAACAACTGATAAACAAGTGTATGTGTCCGATAACATCTGATAAACACGTGTATGTGTCCGATAACATCTGATAAACACTTGTATGTGTCCGATAACATCTGCTAAACACGTGTATGTGTCCGATAACATCTGATAAACACGTGTATGTGTCCGATAACATCTGATGAACACGTGTATGTGACGGATAACATCTTCTAAACAAATGCACCGATAACATCTGCTAAACATGTGTATGTGTCCGATAACATCTGATAAACACGTGTATGTGTCCGATAACATCTGATAAACACGTGTATGTGTCCAATAACATCTGCTAAACACGTGTATGTGACGGATAACATCTGCTAAACATGTGTATGCGACCGATAACATCTGCTAAACACGTGTATGTGTCCGATAACATCTGCTTAGCACGTGCACCGATAACATCTGCTAAACATGTGTATGTGTCCGATAACATCTGCTTAGCACGTGCACCGATAACATCTGCTAAACATGTGTATGTGTCCGATAGCATCTGCTATACACGTGAATGTGACCAATAACATCTGCTAAACACGTGTATGTGTCCGATAACATCTGCTTAGCACGTGCACCGATAACATCTGCTAAACATGTGTATGTGTCCGATAACATCTGCTTAGCACGTGCACCGATAACATCTGCTAAACATGTGTATGTGTCCGATAACATCTGCTAAACCCGTTTACCGATAACATCTGCTAAACACGTGTATGTGACGGATAACATCTGCCAAACAAATGTACCGATAACATCTGCTAAACATGTGTATGTGACCGATAACATCTGCTAAACATGTGTATGTGTCCGATAACATCTGCTTAGCACATGCACCGATAACATCTGCTAAACATGTGTATGTGTCCGATAACATCTGCTATACACGTGTATGTGACCGATAACATCTGCTAAACACGTGTATGTGTCCGATAACATCTGCTAAACACATGTACCGATAACATCTGATAAACACGTGTATGTGTCCGATAACATCTGCTAAATACGTGTATGTGTCCGATAACATCTGATAAACACGTGTATGTGACAGATGACATCTGCTTATCATGTGTACCGATAACATCTGATAAACATGTGTCCAATAACATCTGCTAAGCACGTGTATGTGTCTGATACCATCTGCAAAACACGTGTACCGATAACATCTGATAAACACGTGTATGTGACCGATAACATCTGTTAAACACGTGTATGTGACCGATAACATCTGATAAACACGTGTATGTGACGGATAACATCTGATAAACACGTGTATGTGTCCGATAACATCTGATAAACACGTGTATGTGTCCGATAACGTCTGCTAAACACGTGTATGTGTCCGATAACATCTGATAAACACGTGTATGTGTCCGATAACATCTGATAAGCGCGTGTATGTGTCCGATAACATCTGCTAAACAGATGTATGTGTCCGATAGCATCTGATAAACACGTGTATGTGTCCGATAACATCTGATGAACGTGTATGTGTGCAAACACGTATGTGACGGATAACATCTGCTAAACAAATGTACTTTGGATAACATCTGCTAAACATGTGTATGTGACCGATAACATCTGATAAACACGTGTATGTGTCCGATAACATGCTAAGCACGTGCACCGATAACATCTGCTAAACATGTGTATGTGTCCGATAACATCTGCTAAACACGTGTACCGATAACATCTTGCCAAACATGTGTATGTGACCGATAACATATGTATGTGTCCGATAACATTCGCTTATACGGACGCCGGGATAACATCACAGGTATGTGTCCGATAACATCTGCTATACACGTGTATGTGACCGATAACATTCTGTTAAACACGTGTATGTGTCCGATAACATCTGTAAACACGTGTATGTGTCCGTGTGCGCACCGATAACATCTAAGCAAACATGTGTATGTGTCCGATAACGCTATACACGTGTATGTGACCGATAACATCTGATAAACACGTGTATGTGTCCGATAACATCTGATGAACATATGTGACGGATAACATTCACTAAACAAATGTACCGATAACATTCGCTAAACATGTGTATGTGTCCGATAACATCTGATAAACACGTGTATGTGTCCGATAACATCTGATAAACACTGTATGTGTCCAATAACATCTGCTAAACACGTGTATGTGACGGATAACATCTGCTAAACAAATGTACCGATAACATCTGCTAAACATGTGTATGTGACCCGATAACATCTGCTAAACACGTGTATGTGTCCGATAACATCTGCTACACGTGACCGATAACATCTGCTAAACATGTGTATGTGTCCGATAACATCTGCTAAACACGTGTGCCGATAACATCTACTAAACATGTATGTGACCGATAACATCTTCTAAACACGTGTATGTGTCCGATAACATCTGCTTAGCACGTGCACCGATAACATCTGCTAAACATGTGTATGTGTCCGATAACATCTGCTATACACGTGTATGTGACCGATAACATCTGCTAAACACGTATGTGTCCGATAACATCTGCTAAACACGTATGTGTCCGATAACATCTGCTTAGCACGTGCACCGACAATGTATCTGCTAAACATGTGTATGTGTCCGATAACATCTGCTATACACGTGTATGTGACCGATAACATCTGCTAAACATGTGTATGTGTCCGATAACATCTGCTTAGCACGTTCACCGATAACATCGCTAAACATGTGTATGTGTCCGATAGCATCTGCTATACATTAGAATGTGACCAATAACATCTGCTAAACACGTATGTGTCCGATAACATCTGCTTAGCACGTGCACCGATAACATCTGCTAAACATGTATGTGTCCGATAACATCTGCTAAACCCGTGTGCCGATGTCATCTGCTAAACACGTGTATGTGACGGATAACATCTGCCAAACAAAACCGATAACATCTGCTAAACATGTATGTGACCGATAACATCACTAAAACACGTGTATGTGTCCGATAACATCTGCTTAGCACGTGCACCGATAACATCTGCTAAACATGTATGTGTCCGATAACATCTGCTATACGTGTATGTGACCGATAACATCTGCTAAACATGTGTATGTGACCGATAACATCTGCTAAACATGTGTATGTGTCCGATAACATCTGCTAAACACATGTACCGATAACATCTGATAAACACGTGTATGTGTCCGATAACATCTGCTAAACATGTGTATGTGACAGATAACATCTGATAAACGCGTGTATGTGACGATAACTTCTGATAAACACATGTATGTGACCGATAACATCTGATAAACACATGTATGTGTCCGATAACATCTGGATAAACACGTGTATGTGACCGATAACATCTGCTAAACGTGTATGTGTCCGATAACATCTGATAAACACGGTATGTGTCCGTTAACATCTAAGCAAACACGTGTATGTGACCGATAACATCTGATAAACACGTGCATGTGACCGATAACATCTGATAAACACTTGTATGTGACCGATGACATCTGGATAAACACGGTATGACCGATAACATCTGATAAACACGTGTATGACCGATGTTTGATTTGATGAATTTGATTTGATCACCCATTTAAAGCACTAACACAGTCATACTCACAGAGGAGGAGTCAACCCCAGCTGAGAGTAAACAATCTCCATCTCTATCTGCAGGGCACAGTTACTGTCATGTCAGTCACTCTGTCAGCACACCAGACAATTTGGCACTCAAAAGCATGGATTTGCTTTTCACTTTGTGTGTGTGAGCTGTGTCTTTGGGATCAAGTCCAGGGTTCTGCTTTGCCTGCTTGCATTCTCATTAAATCCAGTGTCTCCAGGTTCTAAGAATATCCCTTCGCCAATCATTTCCTCTTCTAGATTTTCAGTCCGTTATTATGAAGGATGACGAGAGTGGAATAGATCAGTTAGAGGTAGCCTAGAAATCCTGAGAACAGAGAGCGCTTCAGAGGAGAGACAATAAAAGGAAACATAAAACAGGAGAGAGAGAGAGAGAGAGAGAGAGAGAGAGAGAGAGAGAGAGAGAGAGAGAGAGAGAGAGAGAGAGAGAGAGAGAGTGAGAGAGGGCACACTAGTTCATGTCATCTTCAATCACGTCCCCACGGAGTGCCAGCCTCCCAGCTTCTCCTCCCAGTCCCGGCTTGCCTGCAGGTGGTGTCCTGCTGTCCCCTCTCACCATGCCTGACTTTGCCTGTTGTTTTGGTCACTGGGCTCTCTGCATCCACTACTTGTGTCTGTCCGTATTGATGTGTCTAGCCATATTTCATTTGTAAATGTTGGCATTGTGTTGTGCAATGGTGCAGTCCGTGTTGTAGAATTAGCCACTGTAACCCACCGGGAGTCTCTCTGTCTGTCTTTGAATCTCATTCATTAAAGACTGTGTGCACACACCCATTAATACAGTACAGACATGCACTTTAACAGCTGACAGGGTTGGTTAACTGCTGACGTCAGCACTCGGAGAAACCAAAAATGTCACATCGAATCATCTAAGGAGGACATGCATTTAACGAGCCTGTGATGTAACGTGACATTTCAATGGCTAGGAGAGTTTTCTTTTTAAATCAAGTCCCTGAAAAATCTATCTAAAATACCAAGCCAGGGAGCGAGAAAGTCCTTCAGTTCTGGGTACCTTATAAGTGGAGCCTGGGCCCCCCTCGATTAATTCTCATTTCTCTGTGAACGCTGTGGAGGCCTGAGTGTCTAAATGCACCTCCAGAAATAGCCTCACAGAGAAGTGGTAAATGAATATTTCAGTTGTGCTGCTGACTGTAAGCCAGGCCAGGCTGAGCCAGATGTGTTTGGATTTTTTTAATATTTTTCCCCCAGGTGTTAACCTGGGCTTTGTTAACAGGCTTTGCACTTTCTCACCAAACACTTAATCCCTTCCTTTGCATAGGCCAACTCTGTTTTACTGCTGTTTGTTTTCTCCACTTCGTTATATATCTATTTGACATGCAACACACCTAACTGGGGAAAAATGGTTAAAGGAGAGTGAGAATGATAAAACGTTACAGAAAGAAAGGACTATAAGAAGACACAAAGCATATTCTGATACAGAATAACCTTTGAACTCACATTTTTATGGCCCTAAAAGAGGTCATTTTGATGAGGAGCTCGTCTGCTTATCAGGCTGCTGGTTTCTGTTCTTTTGTGGTAGTGAGACACATGTATTCGCAGTATATGACACATGGACCCGGCAAGTAGAACAAACCATATTTATTACACGCTATATACAGACATTTACAGAAATATTCAATATTGACAATAGTTATGCTCCTTTTTAGGCTTAGGAATCACGTTCATGTTTATAGAGGATGTGCCTTGCTTTAAAAGATAGTTGCTTGTTAGATTGGTCACAGGTCGTAACTGTTTTTATACAACTGTTATATTACATTGTTAACTACTGTATGTTCTATGCTTATTGCTAAGAAGGCATATGGCAAACTACCGACTGTAATTATTTGCCAGCAAATAATGGCTAAATAACCATCAAATTAGCTACTTTGGTTTATTTCATATAAATCCATGCTGTATACATAATTATAAACTGGGTGGTTCGAGCACTGAATGCTGATTGACTGACACCCGTGGTATATCAGAACGTATACCACAGGAATGACAAAACATGTATTTTTACTGCTCTAATTACGTTGGTAACCAGTTTATAATAGCAATAAGGCACCTCAGATGTTTGTGGTGTTTGGTCAATATACCACAGCTAAGGGCTGTATCCAGGCATTCCGCTTTGCGTCGTGCGTAAGAACAGCCCTTAGCCGTGGTATATTTTCTATATACCTCCTCGTGCCTTATTGCTTAACTATAAAATGGGTGGTTCGAGCTCCTGAATGCTGATTGACAGCCGTGGTATATCAGACCAATGTATATGACCAATATATATATATGACCAATATACCACAACTAAGGGCTGTATCCAGGCATTCTGCGATGCGTCGGGCATACGAACAGCCCTTAGCTGTGGTATATTGGTCATATACCACACCCCCTCAGCCCTTATTGCTTAATTATATCACAATGTAATTCAACTTCCAGCAATGTCCAGTTCAGCTCCAGATAATGTGTGTGTGTGTGATACCTTTCCCTCATGCACTCCCTCACAATCCCAGTGACAGTAAAGGCATCAAGCTAGTAACCAGAAGTAGGGAAGTAGAAACACTTCCTGCGTTGGCCTGAGGTTGTTCCCTAGTACTGTCCTTCTCCCTCTCTGTAGCTCTTTCCTCCCCCTCCCACTTCTCCTCCTCCTCCTCCTCCTTATCCCCAGGCTCTGTGCCAGTCTCCTCTCTGTCAGCCATAGTTGGCTCAGGGGCTGATGAGTAGTCTGGTTGTGTCTTCGGTGGTGATGGCGGTGTGTCCTCGGTGGCTGTGGTGGTGGCTGTGGCTGTGGCTGTGTGTGTGGAGGGGGCTCATCAGTGCCTGGGGGAGAGCTGTCCAGTGTCTCCTTCTCTACATCAGGCTCCTCTCCAGCTCAGGGGCATCAGGCACTGTAGGAAACAATAATGAGAAATCTGTCTTCGAAACTGATTACAGGATCCCTAGCCCAAAGCAACAAATCAATCTTCACAAAGAGAGAATATCATGATCAACCACAATTGGCTCGACACTTAGGTCAGGTTGGAGAGGATGAGATGTGTTTTCCAAGACAATGGAGGTAGATAGTGAGGTAAAATACATTTGAGGGACAGGAGAGGGGGCAGGCAGGCGGAGTTGTGGGCAGTGTTGTGTGATTGACATGTGCTGAATTCCTACCACAGAGGTTCTGGTCACATCGCGGCAGGTTGTCTGGACACTTAGAGCACCATTCACCTTCCTCATATGGTTTCTCATCATTAAAGTTACCTCTGAAATGCAAACGTAACACAGGTCAGGGGTCACTCTGTCAGGGCTGTTAGTCAGGAACCAACCCTAACCCTAACCCCAGAATGGTATTACAATGTCTCTACAGGTAACGCTAACCCTAACGCAATCAGTGAAATGCAATGGTAAAGATTCATTATGTTAACTGAACGTCTAAGTGTAGAAATAGGAGATGAATGTGTAATTTAGTCCATGTTCTCTGGTGACATACTTACGCTGGGTAATAATTGCAGACTAGGAAGGTGGCTTTCTCAAAGGACAGCCCCTCCATGGTGTCACAGCGATGAACAGCACAGCCCACTGAGTGAGAGTCCGCCCACACCATCTGAAACATCCCCAGCAGTCTTGTATTGATGTCTTCATCATCATCATCATCATCACCATCACCATGACCACCATGACCACCATCATCACCATCATCATCACCATCATTACCATCATCATCACCATGACCATCATCACCATCATCATCCCCACCATCATCATCATTACCATCACTAACATCATCATCATCACCATCATCACCATCATCATCACCACCATCATCACCATCCTCACCATCAACACCATCATCATCACCAACCTCATCACCACCATCATTACCGTCACCACCATCATCCACGTCATCATCATCATCATCACTACCATCATCCCCATCATCATCCCCATCCTCACCATCATCATCGCCAACCGCATCACCATCATCATCACCACCATCATCACCATCATCACCATCATCATAATCATCATCATCATCATCATCATCATCACCATCATCAACACCACCATCATCACCATCATCATCATCATCATCACCATCATCACCACCATTATTGCCATCACCACCACCATCATCACCATCATCATCACCATCATCAGCATCATCACCACCATCATCCCCATCCTCACCATCATCATCACCAACCTTATCACCATCATCATCACCATCATCCCCATCCTCACCATCATCACCACCATCATCACCATCACCACCATCATCACCACCATTATCGCCATCATCATCTCCATCATCACCATCACTATCCTCATCATCATCATCATCATCATCATCACCCACTATCACAGGGGTTATACACACAGGAGTAAAGACATAAAGGAATATTCAACCTGTCACAGTTGTAGTACTGTGTTATAAAGTCTATTCTACTAAATACAGTAACCATTATTTCCCCCGTGTCACTCACCTGAGTAGTGTCCACACATCTTGTTATCCTGGCAGCTGTTGTTGTTGTAGTGGTAGTCTAGGTGCTCCAGGAACCACTTCCTCCATGGCAATGTTGGGGTCAAAGAGTCCGTTGGACACAAACAGGTTCTCTCCCATGTTCAGCTCCTCTAGATCCGGGTTGTGCTCCCATATACACTTCACAGCATAGCCCTCAGCTATGATCTTCAGCTTCTCATCCCATTTCTGAAGGGGAAAAAGAGACAAACTATCGTATTACTGTCGACTACCGATAATCTGCTTGACTGCTACCTGTCATCTGTACAGATGTAGTGCAGCAGACTGAACGACAGAGGGAGACATTAACCAACATTGAGGACCAAAACAGAACTCTTTGTACATAGCCTGCTATGCAACTCTATTATATCAGTGTTCCAATGGTGTACAACTTCAAACTACTTCAAATTAATCATTCTATTCGGCATATCCACCACATTGCAAGTAAGTTTCATCCTAAAATCACATCTGTTCTAATACTCTGATTCTAAAGAGGGAAAATGAATTTTTGCAAATGGCATTCTAAACCAACAGCGATTATCCTCGCTCTACCCCTATCTAAACACCAAACGTTCAGGGTTGATATAGATAGCACAGCACTGGCAGATTGTAATACAAGAGGTATGCTTATAAAAACATTGGAGTTTGGAGATGACACTCTACTGCTAATGGTTTTTAATTTATCTATTTCTTTATTTGATGTATGTGCCAATTTATACTACCCTAATAATTGAACAATTCCTGACTCGGCCACCCGCCAGTCGACATTGGTATTTCCTTCTAATACTGTCTGTAGCAAGAGGAATTTCCTTCTAATACTGCCTGGAGCAAGAGGAATTTCCTTCTAATACTGCCTGGAGCAAGAGGAATTTCCTTGTAATGCTGCCTGTAGCAAGAGGAATTTCCTTATAATACTGCCTGTAGCAAGAGGAATTTCCTTATAATACTGCCTGTAGCAAGAGGAATTTCCTTCTAATACTGCCTGGAGCAAGAGGAATTTCCTTGTAATGCTGCCTGGCGCAAGAGGAATTTCCTTGTAATACTGCCTGGAGCAAGAGGAATTTCCTTGTAATACTGCCTGTAGCAAGAGGAATTTCCTTGTAATACTGCCTGTAGCAAGAGGAATTTCCTTATAATACTGCCTGTAGCAAGAGGAATTTCCTTGTAATGCTGCCTGGAGCAAGAGGAATTTCCTTGTAATACTGCCTATAGCAAGAGGAATTTCCTTGTAATACTGCCTGTAGCAAGAGGAATTTCCTTGTAATACTGCCTGTAGCAAGAGGAATTTCCTTATAATACTGCCTGTAGCAAGAGGAATTTCCTTATAATACTGCCTGTAGCAAGAGGAATTTCCTTGTAATGCTGCCTGGAGCAAGAGGAATTTCCTTGTAATACTGCCTATAGCAAGAGGAATTTCCTTGTAATGCTGCCTGGAGCAAGAGGAATTTCCTTGTAATACATTTACATTGTAAGTCATTTAGCAGACGCTCTTATCCAGAGCGAACTTACAAATAATACTGCCTATAGCAAGAGGAATTTCCTTCTAATACTGCCTGTAGCAAGAGGAATTTCCTTGTAATACTGCCTGGAGCAAGAGGAATTTCCTTGTAATACTGCCTATAGCAAGAGGAATTTCCTTGTAATACTGCCTGGAGCAAGAGGAATTTCCTTGTAATACTGCCTATAGCAAGAGGAATTTCCTTCTAATACTGCCTGTAGCAAGAGGAATTTCCTTGTAATACTGCCTGGAGCAAGAGGAATTTCCTTGTAATACTGCCTATAGCAAGAGGAATTTCCTTGTAATACTGCCTGGAGCAAGAGGAATTTCCTTGTAATACTGCCTATAGCAAGAGGAATTTCCTTCTAATACTGCCTGTAGCAAGAGGAATTTCCTTGTAATACTGCCTGGAGCAAGAGGAATTTCCTTGTAATACTGCCTATAGCAAGAGGAATTTCCTTGTAATACTGCCTGGAGCAAGAGGAATTTCCTTGTAATACTGCCTATAGCAAGAGGATAGCAAGAGGAATTTCCTTGTAATACTGCCTGTAGCAAGAGGAATTTCCTTGTAATACTGTCTGTAGCAAGAGGAATTTCCTTGTAATACTGCCTGGAGCAAGAGGAATTTCCTTCTCCGCTATTGAAATGTTAATACCTCAAACCGATAAGGGATGGTTTGTTATGTTAACAAAGGAGCAAGAGAATGACTATGTCTGTCTAAAAGGGTCCTCTTTAACTTTAGACATAAACCATACTGTACATTACATTAGTCACCCCTTTAACTAGACATAAACCATACTATACATTACATTAGTCACACCTTTAACTTTAGACATAAACCATACTGTACATTACATTAGTCACACCTTTAACTAGACATAAACCATACTGTACATTACATTAGTCACACCTTTAACGATACATAAACCATACTGTACATTAGTCACACCTTTAACTAGACATAAACCATACTGTACATTACATTAGTCACCCCTTTAACTAGACATAAACCATACTGTACATTACATTAGTCACACCTTTAACTTTAGACATAAACCATACTGTACATTACATTAGTCACCCCTTTAACTAGACATAAACCATACTGTACATTACATTAGTCACCCCTTTAACTAGACATAAACCATACTGTACATTACATTAGTCACACCTTTAACTATACATAAAC
>NW_027012101.1:0-20818 GCF_036934945.1 Oncorhynchus masou masou
CAAAGATCATGGTGAACACCAGGTACTCCCCAATCAGAGGGATGACCTTGGAGGAGGACGGAATTATCTCCTCGATCACGAGAAGGAAGACTGTGAGGGACACCAGCACAGAGGTGCACAGGGAGATCTTCTCCCCGCCGTTGGAGGGCAGGTAGAAGACCAGGATGGTGAGGAAAGAAAGGCCGATACAAGGGATAATAAGGAAGAGGGTGTAGAAGAGCGGCAGTCTGCGGATGATGAAGGAGTAGGTGATGAAGGGGAAGTGGCAGGGACCGTCCATCCTCAGACCACGGCTGCCTGTTGCTTTCACTATATCCCATTCGCCACTGTCAAAGTAGTCCCTCTTATCCACATGAAAGTCCTCCAGGAGGATGTCAACCTGTTGAATGAATACAAGGTTAGAAAAGATGAAACATCAACAGATGTATCTTCCCTTCAACTCCCCAAAGTATAAACAATAGATTAACACATTTCTGACATCAATTAATGACTGTATGGTCATTAATATACTGTAGAATGTTTCACAATGCTGTGTAGGCTACAACCTGTGAGCCATCATAGGTCCAGGAGCCAAACTTCATGGAGCAGTTCTGCAGATCAAAGGGGAAGAAGGTGACATCGATGATGCAGGCTGACTTGTAGTTAGCGGGCTGTGTCCAGGTGATGGTGCCATCATACTTGACAACAGCCTTGGTGACAGAGCCCTCAAAACGTCCATCGGCACTGTGAGAGGAAAGGGTTAACATCTGTTCATCTTCTACGGGGTTGAATCGGGCTTTTCTTGATGTGTTGGATTCATTGAATTTTGTGCTGTTTAAAATATAGTCTATGCTGTGTAGGGCTGCAAAGCTAATGGTAATTTCCCAAAGTTACTGGAATCTTCAGTCATTTTGGTAAATCACAGAAAATCTATGGCAACCTATCGTCATTTTCGTAATTTATACTTGAAAAATGTATATATATATATTTTTTAAAGGAATACATATGTATTATTAACACAACCCAACCAAGCTACACTGCCTACTTAACCCGAAAGCCAGCCGCACCAATGTGTCGGAGGAAACAACGTACACCTGGTGACCGTGTTAGCGTGCACTGCGCCCGACCCGCCACAGGAGTCTCTAGTGCGTGATGGGGCAGAATCATCCCTGCCGGCCAAACCCTCCTCTAACCCAGACGACGTTGTGCCAATTGTGCACCGCCCCATGGGTCTCCCGGTCGCGAACCCAGAATCTCTAGTGGCACAGCTAGCACTGCGATGTAGTACCTTAGACCACTGCACCACTCGGGAGGCTATTAATTGATCAGCCAAACAGGGCCAGAGATTGTTACAGACACCTGTGATAATCTGAAGTACTCCAAAAGAGCCACGAATCTTGTAATAGATTACATAAAAATCCCTGAAAATCCTTAGAAAGTTTCCAGTATTATACAGTGCTTGACTTGGAATGGAAGTAGAGCAGGAGCTGTATTTTTCAAGTCGGTCCATTAGAGATTATGCTATAGACTTCTGATTATTCGCTGTTAATGGTTTAAACATGCCACTTTGTTTACATACCCTACATTACTCACTTCTTATGTATATACTGTACTCTATACCATCTACTGCATCTTGCCTATGCCGTTCGGCCATCACTCATCCATATATTTATGTACATAGTCTTATTCATTCCTTTACACTTGTGTGTATAAAGTAGTTGTTGTGAAATTGTTAGATTACTTGTTAGATATTAATGCATGGTCGGAACTAGAAGCACAAGCATTTCGCTACACTCACATTAACATCTGCTAACCATGTGTATGTGACAAATAAAATTTTATTTTGATTTGATTTGAACTCAGACTTCTCCATGACCTTTAATCTTACATGGGAACGCAGGATGCTGACTGTTTACATTGTTTTTTTTACTAATTTAAATTTGACCCAGCTGATTACAAAGCCCACTCTCGTCCAAACTTAAATGACTCTAAATCAGATTTTGATTGACCTCATATTTACAAATACTCCAGAGAAATATGCTGGGAGTGGGATTTGCTTTAGATATTAGTGAACATTGGCCCATTGTATATGTCAGGGATATACAGATGCCACGATCCAAACCTTGTTTTATCAACAAGAGGAATTTTAAAAAATTCAAAGAACAGGCTTTTTTTGTGACCTTTATTTTGGGACTTTGATTGCATTGCATCTATACCTGACCCAGAGTTGGCTCTGAACCACTTCACAAATGTTTTCAATAAACATGATAAACATGCCCTTTAAAAAACTGAGAATTCAAATCAGTCTTACCCTTGGTTCAGTCCAGGAGCTATCTGAATAAATATACAACAGAGATGCTGCCTGGGCCAATGCTAGATTCACAGACTCGGGTCCAGACTGGCAGTCTTTTAGGCAATTGAGAAATCTGTGTGTAAAACTAGTTAAAAAAGCAAAATCGGATTATTTTGTTTATATGTACACTATTCTGTGTGTACACTACCCTATATGTACACTATTCTGGAAAGCTGTTAAATCGCTGAAGGGTTGTGTCTCCTCTTCTCTCCCATCAAATTCATTAAGATTCAGGCACTTTTACTGACAAAATTGATCATCATTAATGCATTTAATCACCATTTTATCTCTGCAGGCTTTATATTTGAAAGTATTTCAAAGCCAGCTCTTGAAAAGAGTAGTTCGTATGTAGATGGTGAAAATCTATTGAATGATACTGGAAATGCTGGTCAGGAGTTTCCTTTTGGAAATTCACTGATAAAGAAGTCCTGGATGCTTTGTTAACATTAGACAAAAAAATCTACAGGGGCTGATCATTTGGAGCCTGGTCTGCTTATGTGTGCAGACGTATTGCTGACTCAGTAGCCCACATTGGTAATTTAACATTGTTATCAGGAAGTATTCAAGAAGCATGGAAATCCACATATGTGCTGCCACTCCATTACGGTGGGGATACAAATGATCTTGACAACCATCGCCCCATTTCAAGACTACCTTGTTTAGCAAAGATTCTTGAATCCTTGGTTAATACATAACTTTGTTCTTTTTCATCTGATAATTGTATTCTTAATATAAACCAATCAGGAGTTTATGCCCTGGGCATAGTACTACTACAGCAACCACGCTAGTTATTAATAGATCATCTGTCTTTTCTTGGATGCTAAAAGAAGGAAGCTGTGCTGCCTTGTTATTGATCTGTCAAGGCGTTGGGCCACTGTCGATCATATTCTGGCCCTACTGAAAAAATGATCAAAGAGATGATCACACTGAGATACCACAGCCATTTTATGGTTTCAGAATGATCTTAGCAACATAACTCAGGCCATCTTCATAGATGGGGTTAAATCTGAATTTCTTGAGATTCATAAAGATGTTCCTCAGGTTCGATTTTGGGTCCATTATTGTTCACTTTGTATATTAATGGCATAGGAAACACTGTTAATAGTTGTAACATTCATCTCTATATGCAGATGACACAGTTCTGTATTCCTGTGCCACCTCAGTGCAGCAGGCCATTTGTGAACTTCAGCATGACTTTGATTCAATTTAGAAATCACTTAGTGTTAAATACAAGGTAAACCAAGCTCACTGTCACGGTTGTCATAATGAGGAGACCAAGGCGCAGCGTGGTAAGCGTACATACTTATTTAATGAAAGAACGAACACTGAACAAACTATACAAAAAAACAAAACGAACCGTGAAGCTAATATGGGTAGTGCAGACAGGCAACTAAACATAGAATAACAACCCAAAAAACACACAAGCTGAACATGGCTACCTAAATATGATCCCCAATCAGAGACAACGATAAAACAGTTGCCTCTGATTGAGAACCAATCTAGGCAACCATAGACATATAAACCCCAGACATACAAAAACCTAGACAATACAAAAACTAAACAAACCACCCTCGTCACACTCTGACCTAAACAAAATAATAAAGAAAACAAAGATAATTGAAGGTGACAGTACCCTCCCCCAAAGGTGCGGACTCCCGCCACAAACCTAAACCTATATGGGAGGGTCTGGGTGGGCATCTAACCTCAGTGGCGGCTCTGGTTCTGGACACCGCCCCCTTCTTTACACTGAGTCCGCTCTTGTAGCACTGACCCGTGAATCATCGCCGGAGGCTCTGGACTGCAGATCCTCGCCGTAGGCCCCGGGCTGGGGACCCTCTCTGCGTGGATCATCGCCGGAGGTTCTGGACTGGGGACCGTCTCTGGAGAACCCAGACTGGGGACCGTCGCTGCAGACCCCGGGCTGGGGACTGTCGCTGGAGACCCCGGGCTGGGGACCGTCGCTGGAGACACCGGGCTGGGGACCGTCGCTGGAGACCCCGGGCTGGGGACCGTCGCTGGAGACCCCGGGCTGGGGACCGTCGCTGGGACACCGGGCTGCCGGGACCGTCGCTGGAGACCCCTGGCTGGGGACCGTCGCTGGAGACACCGGGCTGGGGACCGCCGCTGGAGACACCGCTGCTGGAGACACCGGCTGGGGACCGCCGCTGGAGACACCTGGGCTGGGGACCGTCGCTGGAGACCCCGGGCTGGGGACCGTCGCTGGGACCCCGGGCTGGGGACCGTCGCTGGGACCCCGGCTGGGGACCGTCGCTGGAGACACCGGGCTGGCGACCGTCACTGGAGACACCGGGCTGGCGACCGTCGCTGGAGGTTCCGGACTGTGGCCTGTCATTGGAGGTTCCGGACTGTGGCCCGTCGTTGTAGGTTTTGGACTGTGGCCTGTCGTTGGAGGTTCCGGTCTGTGGCCCGTTGTTGGAGGTTCTGGACTGTGGCCCGTTGTTGGAGGTTCCAGTCTGTGAACTGTCGCCGGACACTCTGGACTGGGTAATAGTTGCCGGAAGCTCTGGATGCCGAGGCGCACTGTGGGCCTAGTGCGTGATGCCGGCAATGGTGATACCGGGATAGGGACACGCACCTCAGGGCGCAGTGCGAGGAGCAGGAACAGGGTGTACTGGACCCTGGAGGCGCACTGGAGTCCTGGTGCGTGGTGCCGGCACTAGTGGTACTAGACTGGTGACACGCACCTCAGGGTTAGTGCGGGAGGAGGAACAGGACGTACTGAACTGTGGAGGCGTACTGGTGGTCTGGAGTGTAGAGCTGACACAACCAGCTGGCACTGGCACAGGACCCACTGGGCTGTGCAGACTCACCGGAGACACAGTACGCAGAGCCGGCGCAGGATATCCTGGTCCAAGAAGGTATACTGAAACCAGGAATGCTGAGCCGGCACCCTCCTTCCTGGCTGGATGCCCATTCATCGGCCAATGTGAGGAGCTGGAATAGAGAGCCCGGGCTAGAATTGCCCACTGGAGACACCATGCATTCCACCGCATAACACGGTGCCTGACCAGTAACACTGGTAAGCACGATGGATTGTTTAGAACACTAAACAAACTATACAAAAACAACAAAACGAACCGTGAAGCTAATATGGCTAGTGCAGACAGGCAACTAAACATAGAATAACAACCCACAAAACACACACAATGAATATGGCTACCTAAATATGGTCCCTATCAGAGACAACGATAAACAGCTGCCTCTGATTGAGAACCAATCTCGCAACCATAGACATATAAACCCCTAGGCATACAAAACCCTTAGACATACAAAAGCCCTAGACAATACAAAAACTAAACAAACCACTCGTCACCCTGACCTAACCAAAATAATAAAGAACCTGCATATTTGCGCTTTAAATGGAGCCCAATTTGAGCTTGTTTTTTTCAATATAAGTACCTGGGTGTCTGGATTGATTACACGTTGTCCTTTGTAACGCATATAAAATCTGACTAAGAAGCTAAAACCCAAGATAGGTATTATTTCTATATAAAAAACTGTCTTAGTATTAAAAATAGGAGAAAGATTGTTCAAACAACGCTTATCCATGTATTGATTTTTTGGTGCTATTGTTTACATGAATGCGAAACCTATGTTTTAAAATTTCTGGATGCAGTCTACCATTCAGCAATAAGTTTTATCACAGGGGAACAACTTAGTACTCATCATTGTAGTCTGTATAAAATGTGATGGACCTCTTGTCTCAGAAGGAATGCATTCTTTTTTATTTATTTACAAAGCAATCTTACAGAAACCTCTTCTCTATATGTAACCGATAAAATAATTTAAATGTTGAAAGATAATGATAAAATAATTCCACTCTGAAACCTTATAATTGTATGAAATTGATTAGAATCATAAAAAATGCGACTGCTAGTTGAGATTTCTGCTTTCCTTCCACATTTCACTGATCTTAGAAGCAGAAAGCATTTTTGTCTGCAGATTTTTTGATTTGGCTATTTGTTTCAGAGTGATTGTATGTCGCGGTTTGAACCCCGCCTTCAGCACCCGCCCCCGCCCGCACCAGGTGGCGCCCCATGCCGCCCAGGGCTGCCCATGTCGCTGTATTTGTCATCTCTCATGTCTTATTCGACTAGTATTTTTGAAAGTGTAAGGATAATAATTGAGTTGTTCTGAAATGTTTATTGCTTGCCAACATTTTACTCCCTCTATGTTTACTATAACACACATACATGATTATTATTTTCAGTTGCCTATCCTGACGTGAAGTTTGTCCTATAGAAGTTGTTCTATAGAAACTATTTGACTCTGATGTGTGCCACAGAAAGTATTTGACTCTAGCCAGAAAATTAAGGAAATTAGAAGGGGGGAGGTTTGGCACAACACCAGACAGCTATTCCCCAAGTCAACCACAGGTAATATATCCTCCCTTTGCAACCCTTGTGTGGAAGTCATAGGCATGGTACTTACTTGTCATAGAGCACAATGTCTGGGATCCAGATGGAGTCCGATGGGACTCTGATGGTAGTGATGCCCAGGTAGTCATCAGTGTTCCAGCGTAGCTTCATGTCCAACCATTCCTAAACAGGAGCGAGAGAGAGATGGATGGGTCACCTTTGTAATATTTGTGTTGTGGAGAAATAACCAGGCAGGAGACACAGTTAGTTTCGTTTAGTCAAAACCTCTCGTGCTCTACCGCCCCCGGCACTATAGTGCGCATGTGCATTTCCTATTAGGTGTAGTAACATAACACTGCCATAATACATTACTGCTTAGTAACAGCATAGTAACTAATATGAACAGCTGTAGATCACGGATTCTACACTCCTCCCCCATAGTGTTTAACTCCCAGAGAACAAGGTAAATATGTTAGGGAACTACTAATGCAATATCTGAACAATGCATTCTTAAACATTTTTCAACTACTGGGTTGAAGCAGACTTTTCAAAGCCCAGCACAAATCCAGGGGATTATTCTGCCCGGAAGATGGAATTTGTGTCCTAATAACTAACCCAGGTAATGTCCTTTTATCTTTCCTTTAATCTAGGACATATTAAAGAGTTTGTTTGTTTTACTGTCTGTTACATCCTGAAACAGTTCAACTCACAGGTCAAGCTTTTTGAGGTGCCCTTCGCTGTCAAATAGGATATCTCCGCTCCTCCTAGGCTTCCGGTGGTGGGCCAGGTTCGGGTGGAAGGTCAGGCTCTGTCTCTCTCGTATGTCCACCGTCAGAGAATAGTCCTGGGGTCTCTGCTGGGGCATTGGACCATAGCAGATGATCCACATGAACGTTGACATGGCGATGACCAATTTGGACTTAAGTCAAAGGTCCTCTGCGTTGCAAGATCACACCCGAGTTCCACAGGCGCTTGGGGGGTGTCTGAAATCACGTACCATCACCCTCTCCCCCTCTTTGAATTCTCAGACATATTTGAGTGTCTGACATGAGCTTTCTTCTGCTGTAGCTGGTGCTTTGCCACAGTGCTTGACAAGTCTGGTTTCAACAATGTCAGGCGGGTACGTGGTTGGTGTTTCAGAAACAGTTCAGCTGGTGTACATTCCGTTACTGTGTGTGGGGTGTTACGGTAAGTAAACAGGAGCCGAGGAAGCCTATGGTGGATGGGCACAGACTGAAGCTTGAGTCTAGTCCAGGCCTTCTTAAAGGTTTGCACAGCTCTCTCCGCTGCTCCGTTTGATGCCGGATGGTAAGGTGGTGACAGGATGTGCCTTACTCCTGCATAGGAAACTGGACGTGGTTTGTGAAAGATTGGCTTGTTTCCTTCTTGCACTCTGACTTTTGCTGTGAAGTCTTGTATTTTCGCCGTAGCCATCTTTGAAAAGTTATTTGCCGTAATACATTACTACTTAGTAACTGCATAGTAACTCATATAAACAGATGTAGATCACAGATGATACAACCTTAACATCATTCATGAATGGCCATCTCTTTTTACAAGCGGATTCTTTTGACCAGACTGCTACTGGAAATCACCATAAATTACTTTTCTCCCCCTGAGAGAAAGTTGATTCCACTACAGTATACACTGAGTGTACAAAACATTATGAACACCTGCTCATTCCATGACATGGGACTGACCAGGTGAAAGCTGTGATCCCTTGTTGATGTCTCTTGTTAACTCTGCAACAGGAAATGGAACATAAGATAGCGGAGAGGGAGCAATAACAAAATGACACTCACCGCCTATAGTCCATCTAACATTGAAAACAAGTGGCACATTTAAATAGTGCGCCAGCACAACACCTCCCCCATTTAATGGGTCTGTCAGAACCAAGTCATACTTGGTTTCTCTAATAGACTGCATCAACTGTTTATTCTCTAACATTTTGATTATCATCTCACACACTTTGCGGTGAATTTCAAAAACCCGTCCTTCAACTCCATGTCCAAACTAAAACGAGTCCAAGCAGAGTTTCCTCTCTCTTTATCTGTATTAGTCTTGACACAAATGAGCGAAAGAATTCCTCATCAGCTCCACCTGGAATATCAATTGTGATTTAACTGTAGTGAGGGGAGGTTTCCTTGATGTACCAGCTGTCTGATGGCCCTACTACTTACACACTGTGACCTCTTGAATGCAGCTCTTCAATAATGACCTTCATGTTGACCCAGTGGCTGCCCTCTTGAGGAAACACCAGGACTTTCCCACCATGGACAGCGGGAATAGAGAGGGTCAACAGGGTAACAATGAAGATACCAGGGAGACACATCTTCACTAGCTGCTTCACATAAGCATGCATCAATTTTACCTGAAATATACAAAATAAGGTCAAATAAATCTAATAAAATTATGTTTTGACATAAGAATAATTAAAACAGGCCTACCTTTCTTTTCTTTAGGCTACAAATAAGTTCCTACTTATTGGTCTTAGTATCGATTGGCCTACTTCTACCAATATCGATTGGCCTACTTTAAAGTTTAGCCAAGTTAAGTCAAAAGGTTGATTAAGTAATACAGTATAATATTTCACTCTGTCACAGAAATACTTTTTTTACATGAGAAATTTTTAAAACAGGCTTGATTGTAACCGCTTAATTATATTTTTTTCGCTACAAATAAGTCCCTACACTATCCACAATACTGATACTTTCAAGTTTAAACAACTTTTCATAAGAAAAGATTGATCACGTAATACAGCATAATCTTTAATTCTGAGAGATCAATTATTTTATTTTCCGATATAAATGTCTCTTGAACGTTACGAAATAGTCCAATTCTGTAGATTTTGCCGAGGTGAAACCTATTTCACATCCTAATGTTAGACTACACGTCAACATTGTTTATTCGTAGCTACTGCTAAATATAATACAATGTTAACGTGAGTGTGAACAAACAACGTCACGACAGAATCAATTCATGCAGTCCTAATTTAAATGAAGGCTTACGTTCCGGTTTTCATCCAAAGAACAAAGAATTTGAAATGAAGGCTATTTCAGAGCCCGTCTGTCTATAAATCAGTTCGAAGGTATTTGTAATAATCTCGGAAATCAGAGAGGAAGAGGCGAAATCAGTATAGTCTCTAGACATCCGCGTTGGCTCCCACAATTTTCAAATTCTTCTGCTATTTCTGTTTTTCAAGGCCGTAGACTTGTCAGCATATAGAATGGGTGGGTTCGAGCCCACCGCTTTTATCAAGTCGCTCACCACCTTACCACGCTTATTGCGTAATAAATGGCAGTGTCCGACCTGGACAAATCTGCTGCTCCCCCCTTTTTTTTAAATCAGCTAATAGTTGGAGAAACAGAACATAACAGCAGCCTAATTAATAAGCCTATGCTACAAATTAAACACAGTTTTTAACCCATCTGGTTAGTAGGCTGTATAATCAGTACAATGTCAATAACATAGCCTAATATATTCAATCTGATTACATTGATAAAATCATCAATGTCCTCGACGTTCTGCTGCCCTCGGCGAGGCAAAAATAATTACAATTTAGACATTCTTATGAAACTAAGCATGGCACTTTCAAAAGTTACCTTTCCTACCCAGACAGAGGCTCTACGGATGCAGAAAACGGTAAGCTTCAACTGCTGGTTACGAGGCCATTGTACAGAGGCTAGCGAAAGTATTCACCCCCCTTGGAATTTTTCCTATTTTGTTGCCTTTACAACCTGGAATTAATATTATTATTTTTTTTTGGGGGGGTTGTGTCATTTGAAGATGCAAAATATTTTTCGTTTTTTGAAACAAACTAGAAATAAAACTTTGTAGAGCCATCTTTTGCAGCAATTACAGCTGCAAGTCTCTTGGGGATTGTCTCTATCAGCTTGGCACATCTAGCCACGATGATATTTTTCCAATTCTTCAAGGCAAAACTGCTCCAACTCCTTCAAGTTGGATGGGTTCCGCTGGTGTACAGCAATCTTTAAGTCATACCACAGATTCTCAATCGAATTGAGGTCTGGGCAATGACTAGGCCATTCCAATACATTTTCATGTTTCCCCTTAAATCATTTGTGTGTTGCTTTAGCAGTATGCTTAGGCATTGTCAGGCTGGAAGGTGAACCTCTGTCAGTCCCAGTCTCAAATCTCTGGAAGACTGAAACAGGTTTCCCTCAAAAACTTCCCTGTATTTAGCGCCATCCATCATTCCTTCAATTCTGACCAGATTCCCAGTCCCTGACGATGAAAAACATCCCCACAACATGATGCTGCCACCACCATGCTTCACTGTGGGAATGGAGTTCTTGGGGTGATGAGAGGTGTTGGGGTTGCGCCAGAAATAGTTTTTTCCTTGATGGCCAAAAAGCTAAATTTTAGTCTCATCTGACCAGAGTTCCTTCTTCCATATGTTTGGAGAGTCTCCCACATGCCTTTTGGCGAAAACCAAACGTGTTTGCTTATTTTTTTCTGGCCACTCTTCCACAAAGCCCAGCTCTGTGGAGTGTATTGCTTAAAGTGGTCCTATGGACAGAAACTCAAATCTCTGCTGTGGATCTTTGCAGCTCCTTTAGGGTTATCTTTGGTCTCTTTGCTGCCTCTCTGATTAATCCCCTCCTTGCCTGGCCTGTGAGTTTTGGGGGGCAGACCTCTCTTGGCAGGTTTGTTGTGGTGCCATATTCTTCCATTTTTTTTATAATGGATTTAATGGTGCTCTGTGGGATGTTCAAAGTTTCTGATATATTTGTATCACCCAACCCTGATCTGTACTTCTCCACAACATTGTTCCTGACCTGTTTGGAGAGCTCCTTGGTCTTCATCTTGCTTGGTGGTGTCCCTTGCAAAGTGGTGTTGCAGACTCTGAGGCCTTGCAGAACAGGTGTAAATATACTTAGATCATGTGACAGATCAGGTGACACTTAGATTGCACACAGGTTGACTTTATTTAACTAATTATGTGACTTCTGAATGTGATTGGTTGCACCAGATCTTGTTTAGGGGCTTCTTAGCAAAGGGGGTGAATACATATGCATGCACCACTTTTACGTTTTTATTTTTTAGAATTGTTTGAAACACGTTATTTTTTCCATTTCACTTCACCAATTTAAACTATTTTGCGTATGTCCATTACATTAAATCCAAATAAAATAACATTTAAATTACAGGCTGTAATGCAACAAAATAGGACACCAAGGGGGATGAATACTTTTGCAAGGCACTGTATAACCCAACAACAGAAGTGCTTCCCTAAAAGCTGCCTGCGTTTAAACAAACATCTTCTCTTTTCAGAAAGAGAAAAGCTCAATTAGTAAAGACAGAATAGCAAAGTCTATTTTTTTATCTCCTCGAATATTATAGGCTGCAGTTTAGCTTCAGATTGTCATAGAGAGGAATCAGTATATCACCATATGCATCGGAGTCGCGTCTTTAGAACTTGTTTCTGCCATAAAGCATCACCGAGATAAGCATTGTTATAGAACGCTTGATATAATTTGGAATCGTTTATGTATTTATTTCAAAATATAAAGCAAACAATAGATATCATTTTCATTAACAAAGTGTATGTGATACCCTCACTCAACTCGAGCCCCGGTTTTAGTCAAACACACCAAGCCATTCCCAGACACGGTATTTAATCAGTACATGCGACATTATTTTAGTTTTTGGCAATACCGACATCTATGGATTTGATAAGTGTGTCTGTCAAACAGGTAGACTTACCACTTATTTATTGGAAGATGAACAAAAAGCTCCAATTATATTTAACCCCTGCATCGGAGAGTTACAATGTTGCTATCACTATGCAACCTACTACCTATAGTAGAAAAACACGTTTCTTATTAATATCCCACCTGTTATCACACATGGCACGACCCCATAATTGATACAATTACAATAAAAATAACACTTTTTTATAACGTGTTTGACATATATTTTAACATGTCCGTAAAACTGTAAAACAGAGTAAGATCATTTGAGCTTTGGAAACAACTGCTGAAATAAATGCATGACGGGCCTCGTTTCGCTGGAGCAGTGTAAAATAAGCTTAATGTCAATGACCCAGCCGTAACGAATTTCGTTTAGTTACATGTTGAATTTGAATTTGAATTTGTCCAACATCAGTTTCAAACATGTATTTATTTAATCTCCAGCAAGAGTGGCATCTTTCCACTGCTGTGGTGCTGCATTGCAGTCAGCGATGTTTTCTCTCCGTCTCTGTCCATGGTCCTGGAATCAAACCATCTGAGTTTGCTTGGACACCAGCCTGATCTCCAGCTCCTTCCATCTTTGGAAACTATCAAGGTGTTCATGCGACTTCTCATGCAAGCTGAGTAGGTGGCACAGATTGTTCCAGTCCCTGCTTCCATCCCTGACCAGCATATATGTGCACTCGTGTGATTAAAGTTTGCAGCAAAAACAGAAGGCTGCATCGTTTTGCTTGGAATTGATACGCCTTGGTCTCTCCACTCTCTCCCCGTTCGCCATTCTCCTATTGTAGTGGGCCACCGAAACCTTTCGTTGCCCCTCATCTCTTGGGAAATTCCCTCCTTATCCTGATGTGGCCCAGCCTGCACTAACATATCCCGTAAAGATCCATTCCTATATTTTGGCCACTCAGCGGGATCTTATATGTTTTTGTTGTTGTCTGGGAGTCGGATTTAGCAGCAGCACCACCACTGTCATCCGAGACCGGGAGCAACGAATCTGAGTCTGGGTCCAAGATAGTAGGGTATTCGCCGACATTGTTTGAGAGCTTTCATCATCGGTGGAAGTGCATGGCTCGGACTCCTCCGGTTTGCCAGAATCAGCGAACTGGGGCTCGTTCTCGGTAAATGAAAGGCCTATCCTCCCATGTTTGTCATTTTCCTCACCGGCTGATGGACATAAATAATAATATATCCCATTTAGCAGACGCTTTTGTCCAAAGCGACTTACAAGTCGGCTGGGGCCACTACTTTTACATATGGGTGGCCCCAGCGGGAATCGAACCCACGACGCTTGGCGTTGCAAGCGCCATGCTCTACCGACTGAGCCACACAGGACCCATTGCTGCACGCGGATAAATTTCACCGGCAAATTTCTTTGGTTTAGAGATTGTGCCTCTCTTCTCATTGTTTTAACAAATAGCTTCCTGATAGTTTGTGTCTCTTAGACATGGTAGCAAATTGTTTCAAATCTCTATAGATTACTTTTAACTAAAATTATATCCACTAGTAGTAGCTAGCTAACATTAATCGTCTTCTTCACACACAAACATGACAAAAAATACAATCATTTAATTGGCAGATTAATTTGTATTAATGTTTCACAATTGGATCATCCCATATGAACACACACATAACCCTAGCTACCAAGCTAGTGGGAGTGAACTTAGGGAGGGGTGGGGTGGCTGGGGTGGAATGGTGTGGGGTGGCTATGAGCTTGTG
This sequence comes from Oncorhynchus masou masou, assembly GCF_036934945.1. NCBI lineage: Eukaryota > Metazoa > Chordata > Actinopteri > Salmoniformes > Salmonidae > Oncorhynchus > Oncorhynchus masou. Next base: position 14,145 of record NW_027012101.1, read on the forward strand.
GCTAGGTGCCGCAGGCGGTGTAGTAACCGATCAGGGGCGCAGGAGGACCGCAGCCAATTGTCAAAATGCCGCCCCAAATTCAAGTGCTTTTGTCTGCCCACATGATAGGGAGAATTTGATCAATTGGAACCTTGTCATATAGATAGCATAAGGCATGGTGGGTAGGGAGCTTAAACACAAAGTCATCTCTCATGAGACATAGATCAGACCCTGTAATAACTCATAGAAGTCCAAACCTGGTAGGAAAACTCATCACAAACAGCCTGGTAATGTGGCTGGAGCGTCAACCTGTTGTAGACAGTAAATAGCAAATAGAAAAGCATATAATTTACTCTCTCTCTCTGTGAAAGTCATTTTGTCTGAGTGCCCTCATAAAGTTATTGAAATGTACGACATTGGTGATGGCGCAAAAGTTCAATGTCCCTCTCCACTGGTTATCCACCATACATTGTAGACTAGAGGTAGCTGAAGATAGTGAGCCACTAAAAAACCAGTCCGCCATGCTGGGTCAGTAAGCACCAGGTCATACTGGCTCTCCTGTAGGGACAGGATGCCTTACAGACAAAACTTTAGAGTGGCCTTGTTAACATTGACCTTGTTTTTGTTTAAACACATAAATGGACCTATCCTACTCAATTATTTGACAGACCTTGTAACTATAGACAGAAAATTCCACAATCAGAGTGAGAGTTCATCTGAGTGAATCAATGTTCCTGTGTTTGTGGACTTTCACCTTCATGTTGTTTTTAAACTCTCATAAGAATGTTACAGCTGAATTACATGTTCCCTCATTCTCCAATCTAATGTGTTCCTGGACATGTATGGATTTGACATAAATGTAATGTATTGTGTTTACATATTGTATCAAACGTGAATCTAAAAGTTTGACCTTTATTTAACTAGGCAAGTCTTAACAATGACGGCCTAGGATTAACAGCCTTGTTCAGGGGCGGAACAACAGATGTTTACGTTATCAGCTCAGGGATTTGATCTTGCAACCTTTCAGATACTAGTCCAATGCTCTAACCACTAAGTTAACAGCCTAGTGGTTAGAAAAGAATAAAGTGTAATCTTCATTGTCTCAATCTCTCAAAACCCGATAGAGAATTAATTACTCCCTATTGAGAACAGCTTTCATGGTCTTTCATGATTTGTATCACATCAATGGTCGCATATGCATATTGAGCAGATATTATCGCGGGTTTAGCAAAATGCTTGTACATAAATGAGAATATATAGTCAGCTAACTGACTATATGTCAAAATCCGTTCAACGTGTCATACAAACTGAGTATGATTTCCTAGCTGTTTGTTTTATATTTCAGATAATTGATAACATACATTGGAAGCATGACTTGTGCTTATTTATAATTATGTTGAGTGTGTCTGGTTCAGTTTGCCATGGTGGGAAGTTGCTGGTCTTTCCCGGGGAGGGAAGTCAATGGGTTAACATGAACATTCTTATCAAGGCTCTTCACTCTCAGGGACACACAGACAGAGTGGTACCGAATGACAAATAGTTGGTACATCAAACAAGAGTCGTCCTACTACAGTTCTCTTACAATACCTGTCACTGATGCTCTGGATGAGGAATTTGTAAAGCCAATCATAAAGAAAGTAACTGATATATAGAGAGAAACAATCTCTGTAATAAACGTCATACATTTGCAAATGGTGCATTCAATATGGTGCATTAAAACTTAAAGCAGATTTAGCTAGCTTTGGAGACCCTAGGAACCTCAACAGTTAACCAATCCTGTGAACGGGTTAGGCAACTCAGGTGTCTATTCTTCAACAGTGAAGTTAGATAAGACGGAAGTTTATGAAGTAGGGATTTGTCAATATAAAGGGAGTAATGTAGATTTCTACGGTCTTTAGTGACGTTCAGCGAACCTTGTGATACAGGATAGAGTGATGAGTATCAAAACTGTCACCTGTAACAAAACAAAGCCCACTATGGGATATGGCATCCAAATGTTTAAGAGTAGTAGCAGCTGCACTTTAATAAATAATATAATCATAATCAGGAACATGTAAAAGGTTGTCTGAATAACCTGCTTCCTACTGCTTCGAGAAAGACAACATCTGTTTCTGTAGAAAAAGCCAACTTTAAAACTTCTTAACGCCATCACCAATGTCGTACATTTCAATAACTTTATGAGGGCACTCAGACAAAATTACTTTCCCAGAGAGAGAGTAAATTATATGCTTTTCTATTTGCTATTTACTGTTTACGCAGGTTGACTCTCCAGCCACATTACCAGGCTGTATGTGATGAGTTTTTCCAACCAGGTTTGGACTTCTATGGGTTATTACAGGGGGCTGATCTATGGCTCATGAGAGATGACTTTGTGTTTAAGCTCCCTCCCACCATGCATTATGTTATCTATATGGCAAGATTCCAATTTATCCATTTCTCCTATCATGTGGGGTAGAATTAAACACGAGTTAGTTCTATATTGGCAATCATTGATGCAGTTTAAGATTAGGGACCTACATTTTTTTGTTGACGTGCATGGCTTTATTTCTATTACAGCATATTGGATGACTTATTCACATTCTATTCACCCAGTTCAACGTAACACACTTAAGACATACTGACCTCCACTGTTATTGGTTAGAATGTCTTGATGGTATGATCTTTGACCCTGTGTAACTTTCTTACTCATCATTATTCATGATTAATTCAGGATCATTTTAGTCATCCTAGGCAGATGTGTTGATTTCCACATTAACAATGTTCCAATGATGTTGCTCCAGTTCTGGGATTTCCCAGGCTGCAACCTGGTCTCAGAGCATGTTGTATTATTCTGTACATAAATCCAAGACAGTCCATTTAGTATGATATGTTACGTTTTGTATGGCATGCATTCATTTGTGGATGTCCATCACCCATTTCGTATGATATGTTACGAATTACAATTCGGATGATATGTTACGAATTTATGTATGATATGTAATGAATTCCAATTTGTTGTATCTCCCATCTCCACAGAGGAACTCTAGAGCTCTGTCAGAGCAACCATCGGGTTCTTGGTCACCTCCCTGATTGCTCAGTTTGGCCGGGTGGCCAGCTCTAGGAAGTGTCTTAGTGGTTCTAAACTTCTTCCATTTAAGAATGATGGAGGTCACCGTGTTCTTGGGGACCTTCAATGCTGCAAAAAAATGTTTGGTACCCTTCTCCAGATCTGTGCCGTGACACAATCTTGTCTCGGAGATTTACAGATAATTTCTTCGACCTCATGACTTGGTTGTTGCTCTGACGTGCACTGTCAACTGTGTGACTTTATACAGACAGGTGTGTGCCTTACAAATCATGTCCAATCAATTGAATTTACCACAGGTGGACTCAAAGTTGTAGAAACATCTCAAGGATGATTAATGGAAATAAGATGCAACCTGAGCTCAATTTTGAGTCTCACAGCAAAGGTTATGAATACCTATGTGAATAAGGTATTTCTGTTTATTATTGTTAATAAGTTAGCAAACATTTCTAAAAACCTGTTTTCACTTTGTCATTATGGGGTATTTTGTGTAGCTTGCTGAGGATTTATTTTATTTAATCCATTTTAGATTAAGGATGTAAAGCAGGGGTGGGCAACTACAGGCCTTGAGGGCCTGATTGGTGTCACACTCCATCCCTGGCAAACACAGCTGATTAATGAAATTGCATGCTGAACTGAACATCATGATTAGGTGATTATTAGAGTCAGGTGTGTTGGCTGGAGCTGGGGCAAAACTGTGACACCAATCAGGCCCTCGAGGACTGGAGTTTCCCACCCCTGCCGTAAAGTAACTAAATTTGGAAAAAGTAAAGGGGTGTGAATACTTTCCAAAGTCACGGTATACAGCGCCTTTCAAAAGTATTCATACCCCTTGGTTTTCTTCTCATTTTATTGTGTTTCAAAGTGGGATTTAAATGAATTTATTTGCTATTTTTTCGTCAACAATCTACACAAAATACTCTGTAATATCACAGTGGAAGAAAAATTCTTAAACTTTTTCAAGATTAATAAAATGTAATAACTAAAATATAGTCTTTGAATAAGTATTCAGCGCCTGGGTTTATACATGTTAGAAACACCTTTGGCATCGACTACAGCTCTGAGGCTTCTTGGGGAAGTCTCTAAGACCTTTGCACACCTGGATTGTGCAATATTTGCCCACTATTATTTTCAAAATTCTTCAAGCTCTTACAAGATGTTGGACATTTTCAAACTTGCCATAGATTTTCAAGCATATTTAAGCCAAAACTGTAACTTGTCCATTCAGGAACATTCACTGTCTTCTTGGAAAGCAACACCAGTGTAGATTTGACCTTGTGTTTTAGGTTATTGTCCTGCTGAAAGGTGACTTCCTCGCCCAGTTGCTGGTGTAAAGCAGACGGAAGCAGGTTTTCCTTTTTCTTTTTATACTGAAATACTCCATATTTGCCGATGTCTAGTATACCTATACTATGATACAGCCACCACCATGTTTGAAAATAAGGAGGCAGTTACTGTGTTGTGTTGGGTTTTCCCCAAACATTATGCTATGCATTTAGGCCAAAAAGTGTATTCCTTTGCTGTGTTTCTTTGCAGTATTACTTTAGTGCCTTACTGTATTATCCTCATTTTTTTAAATATATTTGTTTTATCCCAGCCCTCGTCCACGCAGGAGGCCTTTTGCAGACTGGTAGGCCGTCATTGTAAATAAGAATTTGTTCTTAACTGACTTGCCTAGTTAAATAAAAAATGCTAAGACATGACAGATGCACACATGTATGATAACTGGTATCGCGCACAACGCAATATTTTGTGTGGTAACTCCTCGATCGCACAGACAGAGTTATTGCAAAGTACATTATTTCCAATGGAACGCTACGTTTACCTTGAAGTATTGCGTTGGAGAGGCAGTTTCAGTGTGTTCTGTGTGGTGCATTAGTTATGCTGAACTTTTGTTGCACACATATACAGATGATGCTGCGTACCATTTGGCGCATGAAAGGTGTAAACAAGGCATAGTGTAGAAGGCTCAGATCAACATGGCAGAGTTGCCAGTTTAATCGTTTTCCTTTATAATGTCGAAATAAAATGTCCCCAACCCGCAAACCACACACTCACAAACTGAAATCACACGTGTACGTTGTAGGCATACAATCAATGATTGGTTGACAATAGAGCCTCCCACAATGGAGGCGATGGCTGCAGGATGAAGTTGGTGAAGAGTCACTGCAGAAACTTGCAGTAAAAAATGCATCCACTAGGAACAGTGCAGAACGACAGATCTGACGAGGTACATAACGACAGATCTGTACCTTGTCAATTCGGGGTATAACCAATGACGAGATGGCAGGAATGACTTATATTTTAGCTCTTGGCAACACAGACGCTCGTTGACGCGAGAGAGCAGTGTGGGTGCAATAATTTAACAATAAGGATTTCTACAATTATTTTGCAGATCTGTCGTTCTGCCCCTGAACAGGCAGTTAATCCACTGTTCCTAGGCCGTCATTGAAAATAAGAATTTGTTCTTAACTGACTTGCCTAGTTAAATAAAGGTAAAATATAAATAAAATACCCACGTGGGTGACTGAAAGACGACCGAGGTCAGTGGCGGTAATGCACCTAATTGATGCAAGTTGCCAATCACAATATAAAGTCAAGAGAAGAAAAACTAGAAACGATTCGGTTGACCGTTTTATGTATGGATTAATTGGCGAAGTAGAGGACCTTGTGCATTTCAGGTAAAATAACAACTCAATGCTTATATCCCAGGACAAATTAGCAGGCAACATCAAGTTAGCTAAATAGGACAAATTAGCTCGCAAGTGCAATCTAGCGAGCTAAATTGCCCAAAATCTTTAATGCTTTTCGACCTTTCCCGAAATTAACATAATTGGTTCAGAGATTGGTTTGATATTTTAACCTGCGTGTTGTGATCGTGTTTGGTGTGGGGGGACAAAATAAATTCATGCACGATGGCGCAGGCGCGCAGCCGGTTTGGGTTCTGTTTAAGGCATCAATCAACGAGTTAAGAATTGTTATAGAACGCTTGATATAATCTGGATACGTTTTATGTATTTATTTCAAAATATAAAGCAAACAATAGATATCATTTTCATTAACAAAGGGTATGTGATACCCTCACTCAATTCGAGCCCAAGTTTTAGTCAAACACACCAAGCCCTTCCCAGACACGGAGGTATTTAATCAGTGCATGCGACAGTATTTTAGTTTTTGGCAATACCGACATATATGGATTTGATAAGTGTGTCTGTCAAACAGGTAGACTTACCACTTATTTATTGGAAGATGAACAAATAAGCTCCAATTATATTTAACCCCTGCATCGGAGAGTTACAATGTTGCTATCACTATGCAACCTACTACCTATAGTAGAAAAACACGTTTCTTATTAATATCCCACCTGTTATCACACATGGTACGACCCCATAATTGATACAATTACAATAAAAATAACACTTTTATACAACGTGTTTGACATATATTTTAATATTTCCATAGAACTGTAAAACAGAGTAAGATCATTTGAGCTTTGGAAACAACTGCTGTCATAAATGCATGGCGGGCCTCGTTTCGCTGGAGCAGTGTAAAATAATCTTAATGTCAATGACCCAGCCGTAACGAATTTCGTTTAGTTACATGTTGAATTTGATTGTCCAACATCAGTTTC
>NW_027012102.1:0-20813 GCF_036934945.1 Oncorhynchus masou masou
ACAGGACCCAAAGACTGTCTCCTCTACTGCCAGTCAGATAGGATCCAAAGACTGTCTCCTCTACTGCCAGTCAGTCAGAACCCAAAGACTGTCTACTGCCAGTGAGACAGGACCCAAAGACTGTCTCCTCTACTGCCAGTGAGACAGGACAGAAAGACTGTCTCCTCTACTGCCAGTGAGACAGGACCCAAAGACTGTCTCCTCTACTGCCAGTCAGACAGGACCCAAAGACTGTCTCCTCTACTGCCAGTGAGACAGGACCCAAAGACTGTCTCCTCTACTGCCAGTGAGACAGGACCCAAAGACTGTCTCCTCTACTGCCAGTGAGAGAGGACCCAAAGACTGTCTCCTCTACTGCCAGAAAGACAGGACCCAAACACTGTCTCCTCTACTGCCAGTGAGACAGGACCCAAAGACTGTCTCCTCTACTGCCAGAGAGAGACCGCCCTCTCCACCTCGCCAGTGAAGGGAGAATGAATAATAGGTGACATCATTGCTCAGAATAGTTAGCTCTTCTTGTCTTTTCGGGGGAAACCAAAACAGAGTTGGGTCAATTAGTCTGAACCGATCTGCTCCCATGGCCTACTTCACCAGCACACACACACACACACACACACACACACACACACACACACACACACACACACACACACACACACACACACACACACACACACACACACACACACACACACACACACACACACACACACACACACACACACACACAGCTGTGTCAGCATTTCACAAACATACTGTACACAAACTCAGTAAACCTGAGAACAAAAGTGAAGAAAAAAACAAACAAAAAAAACGGAACTTTCTTAGCAAGTAACTAAAAGGCAGAGCAGGAAACGTGAGTATTCCAACCTCAATGTGTTAATGTAAAGTCTCTGTGTGTGTGTGTGTGTGTGTGTGTGTGTGTGTGTGTATGTGTATGTGTATGTGTATGTGTATGTGTATGTGTGTGTGTATGTGTGTGTGTGTGCGTGTGTGTGTGTGTGTGTGTGTACTGGCCTGTTGTTTCCCTTGGTCCACTCGGTCCATCAGGAGATCTGCACTGTTCCTCTCCTCACTCAGATCACGCTCCAGATGGCTCACCTCACCCTGGGAGAGAGAGACGTGTAATACATATGTAGTGCTTATGGATGTGTTATTTAAGGGTTATGAATGTGTTATGAAGTCCTTGTGTAGGGTGCCTTTATGTATTAAGGAACATCTCGGTCCCGCATTTAAATGACTTTCAGCTCATAAAAGGCTTCATAAGCACTACATAAATGTGTTACAAAGCATCTATAACCGTACTTCATGCTTTATAAAGGGTTCATAAATGTGGCGTAACTGTATGACTTAATCACCCATGTCAAATGAGACATAAGTTTATAACCCACTATGTCGAATATGCTATAAAACGTGTGCTTTATAAAGGGTGGCATGTTGTGCTGAAGGATGTCATACGCTCTAAAGTGATGTCATACTCTCTAAAGTAAATGTCATACGCTCTAAAGTGATGTCATACGCTCTAAAGTAAATGTCATATGCTCTAAATTACATGTCATACACTCTAAAGTGATGGCATACGCTCTAAAGGGATGTCATACGCTCTAAAGTGATATAATACGCTATAAAGTGATGGCATACGCTCTAAAGTAAATGTCATACGCCCCAAAGTGATGTCATACGCTCTAAAGTAATGGCATACGCTCTAAAGTAAATGTAATATGCTCTAAAGTGATGTCATATGCTCTAAAGTAAATGTCATATGCTCTAAATTACATGTCATACGCTCTAAAGTGATGGCATACGCTCTAAAGGGATGTCATACGCTCTAAAGTGATATAATACGCTATAAAGTGATGGCATACGCTCTAAAGTAAATGGCATACGCTCTAAAGTAAATGTCATACGCTCTAAAGTGATGTCATACGCTCTAAAGTAATGGCATACGCTCTAAAGTAAATGTCATACACTCTAAAGTGATGTCATATGCTCTAAAGTAAATGTCATACGCTCTAAAGTGATGTCATACGCTCTAAAGTGATATCATACGCTCTAAAGGGATATCATACGCTCTAAAGTGATATCATACGCTCTAAAGGGATATCATACGCTCTAAAGTGATGTCATACGCTCTAAAGTGATATCATACACTCTAAAGTGATATCATACTGTAACGGGTTTCTTCTAACTCCTCCTCTGACGAAGAGGACCAAAATGCAGCGTGGTTAGTTAGATACATCTTTAATAAAGATGAAACACGAACAATACAAAAAAACAAAATAAAATTTGATTTGATTTGAACAAACGTGGAAAACCGAAACAGCCCTATCTGGTGCAACAAACACAGAGACAGGAACAATCACCCACGAAAACACTCAAAGAATATGGCTACCTAAATATGGTTCCCAATCAGAGACAACGATAATCACCTGACTCTGATTGAGAACCGCCTCAGGCAGCCATAGACTAATCTATACACCCCACACAACCCCAAGATTTAAACACACCACAAATAAACCCATGTCACACCCTGGCCTGACCCAATAAATGAAGATGAACATAATAAATAAAGACCAGGGCGTGACACATACACTCTAGTCACATTACACCTAATCTCGTTCTCAGACACTTCCGCCCAAATGGTCTGGTGGACCAACACATCAAACTTGCCATTCATTAGATTAGGGTTAGGATCCAGCTCACCTCCTGTCCCCTCCTCCAGCTCTCCTCCTTCCACCCTCCCCACCCTCCCCCCATAATTAACAACTAAAACAAAGAAACATTATAGACATGTTTAAATGATACATTTGCTTCTATTTGTACATTTAAAAAACAACAATACAAATACCGGAATTTCGGACTATAAGACCTTACTTTATTCCCACGCTTTGAACCTCGCGTTTATACAATGACACGGCTAATTTATGGATTTTCCCGCTTTCACAAGATTCATGCCGCTAAAAAGAGCACCGTCACATAATGGACGTAAATCGAGCGCGCTCAAACTTCCCATCATTCGGATTCGGGTAGTCATTTTTGTCACCCTCGTCATGGCAAAGACAAGGAGAAATGCATATGATGCAGCACCAGTTGAGGCGTCGATCTGGCTGTTGGAAAGGAAATAGAGCTGCTGCATGAGGCTTGGCCTAATGAGTCGATGATAAGACGTTGAAACAGCAGCGTGAGAACTGACTCGTGCAAAGACAACAAAAGCTTTCAGAGGAAGAAAAAGCAGATGGCCCAAAGTATTTGTAGCCACTGGACATCAGTGTAAATCGTGCATTTAGGTGACGGCTCCTTGTTCAGTGGGAGGCTTGGATGACAAGTGGGAGAAATCCTTCACTAAAACGGGGCCGCATGCGAGCAACTTATGGTCAAGTCTGCCAGTGGGTCCTGACAGTGGGAGCATTGTTTAAAAATCCACTATCATCAACGGGTTCGAAAGGCTGGACTGCTGCGTGTTGAAGGGGGCAGCATTAGCTCAATGGGAGTATTTGCCTCCGGATGAAAGTGAGGAGGCGACAATGAAAACGATCCAACATCGGATGAGCAATTCTGAGCCTATTCAACTCCGACATCAAGGAGATGACTTCAGTGGTTTCAGTGCACAGGAGGAAGATAGTGACCAAGTTCATTTTGTTTCAATGTACTGGGTAGGCACCCCTGCGGTTTATAGACACGTGCGTACTTTTATTTATGTACAAAATACATCTTTTTTAACTAATTCAGTGGGTGCGGTTTATATTCAGGTAAACTAATAGTCCAGCAATTACGGTAATAAAGTCCAACAATGTGGCAATGACATTGAACATTACACAGGACTGTGAATAGTGTAGCTTGTCCCTGAGATGGTGGGCGAATGGTTCTTGCCTATCAGCCTGCTGGAAGTACTGTGGGCTGATTCCAACCTTAAAAATAACAACAAAGAAAGTTAGCAGGTCTGTTAGAAAATGTCTTTGTCTCACCATCTGGATAAGGGTTGTGCTGCGCCAGAAACTCTAAAAATGGGGAGATGGGGAAACTCCATTCAATTTGTATTATTATATTCCTCTTTCATTTCCAAATCTCATGATGTGGCTATGAGACATGGCTGTATCTAGGCGGATTTGTATTTAGTGGAGCCTTCTAGCTAGCTAAATTTCGGTTAGCTACCGATTGCTGTGAAGGTCCCCATAATGATTTGAATGTACAATTGGATGTAGCTACAGTATGTAATCTAACTCAACACTGAACTACTACAAACTCATTTAAAATTACAATAAATAAAAGTTAACTTTCTTGTTTTTTTTGCTGTCCAGTGGCAGCACAAGTGAGCGTTTGATTTACAAACTCATCACATGATCAGCGATAAAAAAAATTAAAAAGTAATTCCGGAATTTTGGAAATGTTCTAATGTTCTAAATAAATCAAAATGTTATTTGTCACAGACCTTACCGTGAAACGCTTACATTTACATTACATTTAAGTCATTTAGCAGACGCTCTTATCAGACTTACAAATTAGTGAATTCACCTTCTGACATCCAGTGGAACAGCCACTTTACAATAGTGCATCTAAATCATTAAAGGGGGGTGAGAAGGATTACTTATCCTATCCTAGGTATTCCTTGAAGAGGTGGGGGTTTCAGGTGTCTCCAGGAAGGTGGTGATTAACTTTATCTTACAAGCGGCTTACTTACAAGCCGGTAAACAACAGCAGACGCTTTATCCAAAAGAGACTTCCAGTCATGCGTGAACACATTTTTAATGTATGGGTGGTCCCGGGAATCCAGACACATCCTGGCGCTGCAATGCTCTACCAAGATGCATGACACATGACAGGGTTATAAATGCTTTGTGAAGCCTCAATTTATGATTTATTAAGCCTTTAATTAAGCGGTGCTTATGCCACCCTTAACGAAAGCACAGGTTTATGCCGTATGTGACATAGTGGGTTGCGTCACACCATTAAGAACCCTTTATAAAGCATGGCATATAGTTATAGATGATTTGTAACACATTTATGTAGTGTTTATGAAGGCTTTATGAAGGCTTTATGAAGGCTTTATGGAGGCTTTATGGAAGCTTTATGGAGGCTTAATGAAGGATTAATGAAGGCTTTATGAAGGCTTTATGAATGCTCTATGAATGCTCTATGAATGCTCTATGAAGGCTCTATGAATGCTCTATGAAGGCTTTATGAATGCTCTATGAAGGCTTAATGAAGGCTTTATGGAGGCTTTATGAAGGCTTTATGTAGTGTTTATGGAGGCTTTATGGAGGCTTTATGAAGACTTTATGTAGTGTTTATGGAGGCTTTATGAAGGCTTTATGTAGTGTTTATGGAGGCTTTATGAAGGCTTTATGTAGTGTTTATGGAGGCTTTATGAAGGCTTTATGGATGCTTTATGTAGTGTTTATGGAGTCTTTATGAAGGCTTTATGGAGGCTTTATGTAGTGTTTATGGAGGCTTTATGAAGGCTTTATGGAGGCTTTATGTAGTGTTTATGGAGGCTTTATGAAGGCTTTATGTAGTGTTTATGAAGGCTTTATGAAGGCTTAATGAAGGCTTTATGAATGCTCTATGGCTTTATGAAGGCTTTATGGAGGCTTAATGAAGGCTTTATGTAGTGTTTATGGAGGCTTTATGAAGGCTTTATGTAGTGTTTATGGAGGCTTTATGGAGGCTTTATGTAGTGTTTATGGAGGCTTTATGTAGTGTTTATGGAGGCTTTATGTAGTGTTTATGAAGACTTTATGGAAGCTTTATGGAGGCTTTATGGAGGCTTTATGGAGGCTTTATGAAGGCTTTATGTAGTGTTTATGGAGGCTTTATGTAGTGTTTATGAAGGCTTTGTGGAGGCTTTATGAAGCTGCACATCATTATAAAGCAGGACCCCATAGCTTTATAACTATTAAGACATTAGTTATATTTGTACAGACTGGTCCATCAACTTGGACTGTTCTGTTTACAAGTGAAAACAGGACCTTTTGACCTTTCAGTATCAAACAATGGTGAGTCAACAGTGAAGTCAATGTTTTGCCATCAGTTAACAACAATTACATGTTTCAGGGAGGATCAGCCAGCGCTGTGCTTTTCCATGTCAGTCAGGTATAAATAGAGGCGGCAGGTAAACAACACAAAGGAGACATGTCATACAAACACACACTGGGGCGCTCCTCCTAACACAATCTGAAGGGAAGAGAGAAAGAAATGAACAGGGGTCTATGACCTACAGTGTGTCCTGCAGTACAGGGGTCTATGTCCTACAGTACAGGGGTCTATGTCCTACAGTACAGGGGTCTATGACCTACAGTACAGGGGTCTATGTCCTACAGTACAGGGGTCTATGTCCTACAGTACAGGGGTCTATGTCCTACAGTACAGGGGTCTATGACCTACAGTACAGGGGTCTATGTCCTACAGTACAGGGGTCTATGTCCTACAGTACAGGGGGTCTATGTCCTACAGTACAGGGGTCTATGTCCTACAGTACAGGGGGTCTATGTCCTACAGTGTGTCCTACAGTATAGGGGTCTATGTCCTACAGTACAGGGGGTCTATGTCCTACAGTACAGGGGTCTATGTCCTACAGTACAGGGGTCTATGACCTACAGTACAGGGGTCTATGTCCTACAGTACAGGGGGTCTATGTCCTACAGTGTGTCCTACAGTACAGGGGTCTATGACCTACAGTACAGGGGTCTATGACCTACAGTACAGGGGGTCTATGTCCTACAGTGTGTCCTACAGTACAGGGGTCTATGTCCTACAGTACAGGGGTCTATGTCCTACAGTACAGGGGTCTATGACCTACAGTACAGGGGGTCTATGTCCTACAGTACAGGGGTCTATGTCCTACAGTACAGGGGTCTATGTCCTACAGTACAGGGGTCTATGTCCTACAGTACAGGGGTCTTTGACCTACAGTACAGGGGTCTATGTCCTACAGTACAGGGGTCTATGTCCTACAGTACAGGGGGTCTATGACCTACAGTACAGGGGTCTATGACCTACAGTGTGTCCTACAGTACAGGGGTCTTTGACCTACAGTACAGGGGTCTATGTCCTACAGTACAGGGGTCTATGACCTACAGTACAGGGGTCTATGTCCTGCAGTACAGGGGTCTATGACCTACAGTACAGGGGTCTATGTCCTACAGTACAGGGGTCTATGACCTACAGTACAGGGGTCTATGTCCTACAGTACAGGGGTCTATGACCTGCAGTACAGGGGTCTATGACCTGCAGTACAGGGGTCTATGACCTGCAGTACAGGGGTCTATGACCTACAGTACAGGGGTCTATGACCTGCAGTACAGGGGTCTATGACCTACAGTACAGGGGTCTATGACCTGCAGTACAGGGGTCTATGACCTACAGTACAGGGGTCTATGACCTACAGTGTGTCCTACAGTACAGGGGGTCTATGACCTACAGTACAGGGGTCTATGACCTACAGTACAGGGGTCTATGACCTACAGTACAGGGGTCTATGTCCTACAGTACAGGGGTCTATGACCTACAGTACAGGGGTCTATGACCTGCAGTACAGGGGTCTATGACCTACAGTGTGTCCTACAGTACAGGGGTCTATGTCCTACAGTACAGGGGTCTATGTCCTACAGTTCAGGGGTCTATGTCCTACAGTACAGGGGTCTATGACCTACAGTACAGGGGTCTATGTCCTACAGTACAGGGGTCTATGTCCTACAGTACAGGGGTCTATGTCCTACAGTACAGGGGTCTATGACCTACAGTACAGGGGTCTATGACCTACAGTACAGGGGTCTATGTCCTACAGTACAGGGGTCTATGTCCTACAGTACAGGGGTCTATGACCTACAGTGTGTCCTGCAGTACAGGGCTCTATGACCTACAGTACAGGGGTCTATGTCCTACAGTGTGTCCTACAGTACAGGGGGTCTATGTCCTACAGTGTGTCCTACAGTACAGGGGGTCTATGTCCAACAGTGTGTCCTACAGTACAGGGGGTCTATGACCTACAGTACAGGGGTCTATGACCTACAGTGTGTGTTTTGAGTTCAGCCCTTCAGTCAGTACCTCCATGAGATGGACATCTCGGGAGTGGTTCTCCTGGGTGTGTGTGTCCCTCTCCAACACACACACACATTACCTCCATGAGTTTGACCTGTCGGGCATGGTCCTCGTGGGCGTGTGCGTTCCTCTCCTCCAGCTCCTCCACCTTCCTCTCCAGCTGTCTGCCTCTCTGCTGGGCCTCCTCCCACTCCCTACGACCCCGCTCCAGACCCTCCTCCAGGGGAAGCAGCTGAACACACACACACATCATATTATAACACACAGAACATATTGAACACACACACACACACATCATATTATAACACACAGAACATATTGAACACACACACACACACACATCATATTATAACACACAGAACATATTGAACACACACACACACATCATATTATAACACACAGAACATATTGAACACACACACATCATATTATAACACACAGAACATATTGAACACACACACACACACACACACATCATATTATAACACACAGAACATATTGAACACACACACACACACACATCATATTATAACACACAGAACATATTGAACACACACACACACATCATATTATAACACACAGAACATATTGAACACACACACACACATCATATTATAACACACAGAACATATTGAACACACACACACACACACACACACACACACACACACACACACACACACACACACATAATAATACACACACAGAACATAGGTAGACAACTCTGGTTCAAACCCAGTCAGAGACAGATTCAGGGACATAGAACAGCACACACACCATAACGTAACACACAGCACATCACACACACACACAGATCTTAACACATGACATAGAACATCACACACACACACACCATAGCACACACAGAACATAACACACACAGAACATAACACACATCACAGATCACACACACAGACACATGACATAGAACATCACACACACACACCATAGCACACACAGAACATAACACACACCATAGATCACCACACAGACACACGACATAGCACATCACACACACAGAATTTAACACACGACATAGATCTCTCTCACACACACACACACACACACACACACACACACACACACACACACACACACACACACACACACACACACACACACACACACACACACACACACACACACACACAACATAGATCACCACACACACACGACACAGATCACACACACTCAGAACTTAACACACGACACAGAACACACACACAGAACATAGCACATACCACACACAGAATTTAACACACGACATAGATCACACACACACAGAATATAGCACATCACACACACAGAACTTAACACACAATATAGATCACACACACAACATAGATCACACACACACACACACACACACACACACACACACACACACACACACACACACACACACACACACACACACACACACACACACACACACACAGAGAACATCAACACCAGGTAAAGTGTCTTGGATAGCCCTCATCTCAACATGTTTACAGCAGAAATGTACTTCACAGTCTCCTCTCCTGATAAACCTTTTAGCTCTAGAATCACTCCTCAGCTCCTTATCTCTGAAGCGTGAGAGACAGAAAGAGAGAGAGATTTAGCTCTAGAATCACTCCTCAGCTCCTTATCTCTGAAGCGTGAGAGACAGAAAGAGAGAGAGATTTAGCTCTAGAATCACTCCTCAGCTCCTTATCTCTGAAGCGTGAGAGACAGAAAGAGAGAGAGATTTAGCTCTAGAATCACTCCTCAGCTCCTTATCTCTGAAGCGTGAGAGACAGAAAGAGAGAGAGATTTAGCTCTAGAATCATTCCTCAGCTCCTTATCTCTGAAGCGTGAGAGACAGAAAGAGAGAGAGATTTAGCTCTAGAATCATTCCTCAGCTCCTTATCTCTGAAGCGTGAGAGACAGAAAGAGAGAGGATTTAGCTCTAGAATCATTCCTCAGCTCCTTATCTCTGAAGCGTGAGAGACAGAAAGAGAGAGATTTAGCTCTAGAATCATTCCTCAGCTCCTTATCTCTGAAGCGTGAGAGACAGAAAGAGAGAGAGATTTAGCTCTAGAATCATTCCTCAGCTCCTTATCTCTGAGGCGTGAGAGACAGAAAGAGAGAGATTTAGCTCTAGAATCATTCCTCAGCTCCTTATCTCTGAAGCGTGAGAGACAGAAAGAGGGCGTGAGAGGGAGAAAGAGGGCGTGAGAGGGAGAAAGAGAGAGAGATTTAGCTCTAGAATCACTCCTCACCTCCTTATCTCTGAAGCGTGAGAGACAGAAAGAGTGACCAAGAGAGAAAGAGACCGAGCGAGAGACCGTGAGAGAAAGATTAATTGAATAGAGAGACAGAGCGAGAGAGAGAGAGAGAGAGAGAAAGTTGAATTGAATAGAGAGAGAGAGAGAGAAAGTTGAATTGAATAGAGAGAGAGAGAGAAAGTTAAATTGAATAGAGAGAGAGACAGAGAGAGAGAAAGTTGAATTGAATAGAGAGACAGAGAGAGAGAAAGTTGAATTGAATAGAGAGACAGAGCGAGAGAGAGAGAAAGTTGAATTGAATGAGAGACGGAGAGAAAGTTGAATTGAATAGAAAGACAGAGAGAAAGTTGAATTGAATAGAAAGACAGAGAGAAAGTTGAATTGAATAGAGACAGAGAGAAAGTTGAATTGAATAGAGAGACAGAGAAAGTTGAATTGAATAGAGAGACAGAGCGAGAGAGAGAGAAAGTTGAATTGAATAGAGAGACAGAGAGAAAGTTGAATTGAATAGAAAGACAGAGAGAAAGTTGAATTGAATAGAGACAGAGAGAAAGTTGAATTGAATAGAGAGACAGAGAGAAAGTTGAATTGAATAGAAAGACAGAGAGAGAGTTGAATTGAATAGAGACAGAGAGAAAGTTGAATTGAATAGAGAGACAGAGAGAAAGTTGAATTGAATAGAGAGACAGAGAGAAAGTTGAATTGAATAGAGAGACAGAGAGAAAGTTGAATTGAATAGAGAGACAGAGAGAAAGTTGAATTGAATAGAGAGACAGAGAGAAAGTTGAATTGAATAGAGAGACAGAGAGAAAGTTGAATTGAATAGAGAGACAGAGAGAAAGTTGAATTGAATAGAGAGACAGAGAGAAACAGAGTATAATCAGAGTTAGAATGTGATATCCATCCATTGGTGACTCATCAGGGGGAAAAATGTGTGCCACACCTCTTCCTGCAGTTTTCTGGCAGTCTGTCAGGATTTCTCCAACTCCACTCCCTTTTCCTGCAGCTGTTGTTGGAGCTCAGACAGCGCGGAGTGGCTCTTCTCTCTGACTTCATCAACCTGGAGCTGGAGCTTCTCAGTGGACACCTCACAGCCCTGTACTATAGTACTCATCTGGAGTGGTGGGGGCAGTGAGAGACACATGGGGGGGGTGTGGAAGAGTGAGACAGATAGATACAGGTTTTAAAGTAAATTCATACAACCCCTATCACTTGTACTGGTGACAACTCTAGGGTAAATGCACGACTATTATAACTATTTAAAAACCCAGCAGCACTGTAGGGTGGCAATCAGTAAAGTGGAGGTCGATAACATCTTCCGCTCCTCCGCATAGAAACACAGTGTTCTTCTCAGTGACCTATGACCTAGGCCCTCTCTCTCTCCCCCTCCCTCCCTCACCTCCTTCTGCAGTTCCTCCACAGTGCTGTTCTGCAGTCGCCTCTCCTCGTCCAGATCCCTCTTCATTCTCTTCAACTCCTCTGTTCTTCTCGTCTCCTCCTTCAGCCTCTCCTTCATCTCCCTGTGCTGGTGGTTCAGCTGGGTCATCTCACTCTGTGGGCACACACGCACACGCACACAGATAATGTACTGTGTTATTGTGTGGCAGAACTACCACAACAACAGCTTCCACAACAACAACCAACACAACATGATTTCCAAGTTGGACGTACTCTGTGCTAAGGAGATGTTTACCAGTGAGTTCTGAATACTGTATATTCCATTGACTCTGATACAGTACGACCTGTATGGTCCTTGTATCCACTCACCTGAACATTCTCCAGACGTACGAGAAGGGCTTTGTTTGCCTGGGACATCTCCTCTTCCTTCTCCCTCACCTCCTCTAGAGTCTCCTCAACCTGCCGTTTCTCCCTCTGTGGAATCACATCTGTAATAAATATACCTTCAATACCTGGCCATGCATTTTCACAGAACATCTAAATTCATTGTCTATATTTTGTGTGCTTTCTTTTATCTCTCTCTACCTCACCTTCAGTTGCTCTATGCATTTCACCAGCTGTCTCTGCAGGGTTTTGGAGTCCTTGATGACGAGGTTAAGCTGCTCCACCCTACTCTCCAGTTCCTCCACCTTGGTTAGTGAGGAGACAGGACACACCATCACGTCAAATGGACAAGAGGCAACTGATTCTAGATCAGTACTTCTGCTCTGAGATATTTTATGAATACGGACCCTGATATGTTTTTCTGGATATGTTGTACAGAGCATTATGGGTATTGTAGTACATCATTTTGGATTCTGTAGTTTAAAGCGTTGTGGGTATTGTAGTACATCATTATGGGTTCTGTAGTATAGAGCATTATGGGTATTGTAGTACATCATTATGGATTCTGTAGTATAGAGCATTATGGTATTGTAGTACATCATTATGGGTTCTGTAGTATAGAGCATTATGGGTATTGTAGTACATCATTATGGGTTCTGTAGTATAGAGCATTATGGGTATTGTAGTACATCATTATGGGTTCTGTAGTATAGAGCATTATGGGTATTGTAGTACATCATTATGGGTTATGTAGTATAGAGCATTATGGGTATTGTAGTACATCATTATGGGTTCTGTAGTATAGAGCATTATGGGTATTGTAGTACATCATTATGGATTCTGTAGTATAGAGCATTATGGGTATTGTAGTACATCATTATGGGTTCTGTAGTATAGAGCATTATGGTATTGTAGTACATCATTATGGGTTCTGTAGTATCGAGCATTATGGGTATCCATCTGCAGTACCTGTCCCCTCAGTTCCTCCCTCTCCTGCATCAGCTGATTCACCTGTCCCCGTGCCTCCCCTCTCTCCTCCTCCATCTCCCTCTTCTCCTGGCCCAGCACTGTGTTACTCTAGCAGGGAGAGAGGAGGTAGTATACACAGGAGATGGGTGGATTATTAGTGGAAAAAACCTAGGATGAAACTCACAACGTTCTGCATGACAACACATTGAAACTCACAACCTTCTGCATGACAACACATTGAAACTCACAACCTTCTGCATGACAACACATTGAAACTCACAACCTTCTGCATGACAACACATTGAAACTCACAACCTTCTGCATGACAACACATTGAAACTCAAAGTCAACTAATATATGACAAATGTAAATTTATATAGTCACTTGGGACACAGGGGGAAAAGTCACTCACTTAAGTAAAAGTAAGGATACGTTAATAGAAAAAATTAAAGTCACCCAATAAAATACTACTTGAGTAAAAGTCTAAAAGTATTTGTGTTCTAAATATACTTAAGTATCAAAAGTACAAGTTTAAATACATTTCAAATTCCTTATATTAAGCAAACCAGACGGCACCATTTTCTTGTTTTTATTTAATTTACGGCTAGCCAGGGGCATGCACCCACACTCAGACATCATTTATAAACGAAGCATGTGTGTTTAGTGAGTCTGCCAGATCAGAGGCAGTAGGGTCGACCATTTTCCTGTCCTGCTAAACATTCAAAATTAAAACGAGTACTTTTGGGGGTGTCAGGGAAAATGTGCGGAGTAAAAAGTAGATTATTTTCTTTAGGAATGTAGTGAAGTAAAAGTAGTCAAAAATATAAATAGTAAAATAATGTACAGATAAACAAAACTACTTAAGTAGTACTTTAAAGTATTTTTACTAAAGAACTTTACACCACTGATTCTACTAGCAGTAGCATGTCAGTTCAATACCTCTTTCACCTCCTCAACTTCCTCTCGGAGCTTCTGCACCTCCTTGTCGCGCACCTCCTTCATAATGCCCAGCTCCTTGTCATGACTCTCCACCTCCTCGTTCAGGGCTCCCTTCAGGGCAGTCAGCTCCCTCTCCCTCCAATGTAGCACCTCCTCCTGCTCCTCCTGCACCTGAATGAGCCCCTGAAAGTCCAACCGCAGCTGGGCCAGGTCCTAGACACAGACACACTGGAGTATGTTGTTCTGTATGACTGGGGAATGTTGTTCTGTATGACTGGGGTATGTTGTTCTGTATGACTGGGGTATGTTGTTCTGTATGCTAGTTGTATGACTGGGTTATGTTGTTCTGTGTGCTAGTTATATGACTGGGGTATGTTCTGTATGACTGGGGTATGTTGTTATTTATGCTAGTTATATGACTGGGGTATGTTGTTCTTTATGCTAGTTATATGACTGGGGTATGTTGTTCTGTATGACTGGGGTATGTTGTTCTTTATGCTAGTTATATGACTGGGGTATGTTGTTCTGTATGACTGGGGTATGTTGCTCTGTATGACTGGGGTATGTTGTTCTGTATGCTAGTTATATGACTGGGGTATGTTCTGTATGCTAGTTGTATGCCTGGGCGTGAACCCAGTGTCTCTGATGGCACAGCTGGCACTACAGTACAGCGACCTTAACCACTGCGCCACCCGGGAGGCCAACAGAATGTTTTGAGCATTATCAAGGAGCTTGTTTCTCTGTGCTTACCGTTAGAAGGAGCTTGTTTCTCTGTGTTTACCGTTAGAAGGAGCTTGTTTCTCTGTGCTTACCGTTAGAAGGAGCTTGTTTCTCTGTGCTTACCGTTAGGAGCTTGTTTCTCTGTGGTTACCGTTAGAAGGAGCTTGTTTCTCTGTGCTTACCGTTAGAAGGAGCTTGTTTCTCTGTGTTTACCGTTAGAAGGAGCTTGTTTCTCTGTGCTTACCGTTAGAAGGAGCTTGTTTCTCTGTGCTTACCATTAGAAGGAGCTGTTTCTCTGTGCCTTCTGCCTGTGTTGTGTTCTTAGCCTGGTCCAGCTCATCGTGCATCTCAGACAGCTGCTGCTGAAGGTCCTTCATCTCTGTACGGCCCTGCTCTCTCTCAGTCTTCACCCGGACTAGCCTGGCAATACAATATTAATATTTAATATTACAGAGCACCCGAGAAATCATACTATGTCAAGACGTTGTGAGGCAAATAGCGAAATGCTTACTTACACCTGTTCAATTCTTTCAGATCCTGTTTTACATTTTTTATTTCACCTTTATTTAACCAGGTAGGCTAGTTGAGAACAAGTTCTCATTTACAACTGAGGCCTGGCCAAGATAAAGCTAAAGCAGTGTGACACACACACAGCAACACAGAGTTACACCTGGAATAAACAAAACGTACTGTCAACAACACTATAGAAAAAAACATCTGTATACAGTGTGTGCAAATGAAGTACGGGAGGTAAAGGCAATAAATAGGCCAATAGTGGCGAAGTAATTACAATTTAGCAAATGAACACTGGAGTGATAGATGTGCAGATGAGAATGTAGTAGAGAGTAGAGAGCAAGTAGAGATACTGTTGTGCTGCAGGAGTTCTTAGGGGATAGGGACTAATAATCATCATCAAGGTGGATTATGGTCCTAAACACAATCCCAAAATGACTTCTAGACCCCTATGCACTTGTGGAAATGTTCTTACTCCTCTATGGCGACCTCGAGCTCCGCCTCCATCTGAGCCAGCCTATCCCGTAGCGTAGAGAGTTCTTCCTGTCTCCTGTCCAGTTCCTCCTGAATAGTCTTCATGTCTGTCTGGGCCTTGTAACACACCTCCGCCAGACTCAGACCACTCTGCAGGACACACAGTGCATTCAACTAAAGTGAGTAAACAATAACCACATATGACGATCACCACAAAGATAACGCCATCTGCAAAATCAGTACTAGTGAGAATAAACGTGTCCGAGCTGGACTCCATGCACATAAGAGGAAAACAAGTACAAATCTCTTGCTAAAAGTACTATATTGTACCGTACTGTACTGTACTGTATCGTACTGTATTATACCGTATTGTATCGTACTGTATTATACTGTATTGTACTGTATCGTACTGTATTATACTGTACTGTACTGTATCGTACTGTATTATACTGTATTGTATCGTACTGTATCGTACTGTATCGTACTGTACTGTATTGTACTGTATAGTACTGTATTATACTGTACTGTATCGTACTGTATTATACTGTATTGTACTGTATCGCACTGTATTATACTGTACTGTACTGTATCGTACTGTATTATACTGTATTGTACTGTATTGTATCGTACTGTATCGTACTGTACTGTATTGTATTGTATTGTACTGTATCGTACTGTATTATACTGTATCGTACTGTACTGTATCGTACTGTATCGTACTGTACTGTATTGTACTGTATCGTACTGTATTATACTGTATTGTATCGTACTGTACTGTATCGTACTGTATCATGCTGTACTGTATTGTACTGTATTGTACTGTACTGTATCGTACTGTATTGTATCATACTGTACTGTATCGTACTGTATCGTACTGTACTGTATCGTATTGTATTGTATTGTACTGTATCGTACTGTATTATACTGTATTGTATCGTACTGTACTGTATCGTACTGTACTGTATTGTACTGTACCGTACTGTACTGTATCGTATTGTATTGTACTGTATCGTGCTGTATTATGCTGTGTTGTATCGTACTGTACTGTATCGTGCTGTATCGTGCTGTGCTGTATCGTACTGTATCATACTGTACTGTATCGTGCTGTATCGTACTGTATTATACTGTATTGTACTGTACTGTATCGTACTGTATTGTACTGTACTGTATCGTACTGTATTATACTGTATTGTATCATACTGTATTGTACTGTACTGTATCGTACTGTATTATACTGTATTGTATCATACTATACTGTATTGTATTGTATTATACCGTACTGTATTATACTGTATTGTATCGTACTGTATTATACTGTATTGTATTGTACTGTACTGTATCGTACTGTATTGTATCGTATTGTATCGTACTGTATTATACTGTATTGTATCGTACTGTACTGTATCGTACTGTATTGTATTGTATTGTATCGTACTGTATTATACTGTATTGTATCGTACTGTACTGTATCGTATTGTATTGTATTGTATCGTACTGTATTATACTGTATTGTATCGTACTGTATCGTACTGTATTGTATTGTACTGTACTGTATCATACTGTATTGTATTGTATCGTATTGTATCGTACTGTATTATACTGTATTGTATTGTACTGTACTGTATCGTACTGTATTGTATTCTATCGTACTGTATTATACTGTATTGTATCGTACTGTACTGTATCGTATTGTATCGTACTGTATTATACTGTATTGTATCGTACTGTATCGTACTGTATTGTATTGTACTGTACTGTATTGTATCGTACTGTATTATACTGTATTGTATCGTACTGTATCGTACTGTATTGTATTGTACTGTACTGTATCATACTGTATTATACTGTATTGTATCGTACTGTATTATACTGTATTGTATCGTACTGTACTGTATCGTGCTGTGATTGTATTGTATCGTACTGTACTGCACTGTATTGTATCGTACTGTATTATACTGTATTGTATCGTACTGTATTATATTGTATTGTACTGTATTGTACTGTATCATACTATACTGCACTGTATTGTACTGTATCATACTGTACTGTAATGTATTCTGTACTATGTATTGTACTGCACTGTATCATATTGTACTGTATCGTATCGCACCTTATTGCACTGTACTCTATTGTGTATTATACTGTATATTGTACTATATTGTATATTGTACAGTATCGTATCACACCTTATTGTATTGTACTGTATTGTGTATTGTACTGTATATTGCACTGTACTGCACCATGGTCTTATGCTCCAGCTGTGTCTTCAGCTGTGACACCTCTCTCTCCAGCTCTGCTCTTGTCCTCTGAAGCTCCTTCGCCTCCTTGGCCTTCGCAGCATAGTCCTACAAACAGGTCCAACAACACATCACCAACCTGCTTCTGCCTCACAGACAGACACAGTACTTTACCCTACTGTACTTTTCTTTCCTTTACACGGAAATACATTGGTATTTACAAAGATATGAATGTGTTAGTATAACATGCTTCTATATGGAAGTCTCAACCGTCTATGTAAACTACAGCAGTGGTTCTCAAAAGTTTTGGCTGGGGATCCCCTAGGGCAGCACAGCCATCGATCTAAACCACGTCTGGGCTGGGGATCCCCTAGGGCAGCACAGCCATCCATCTGAACCATGTCTGGGCTGGGGATCCCCTAGGGCAGCACAGCCATCCATGTCATCTAACCTCACCCTGATCTCCTCCTCCACGTTCTCTGCAGTCTTCCACTTCAGTTGGTTGATTCTGTCAAACACCAGGTTCACCTTCTTCTCAGTGATTGAGGTTTTATCAGTAGTCCTGAGGGAATACCAACAAACAGACACACGGGGTTCAATGACACCAGCCCCATATAACTAGCATACAGAACAACATACCCCAGTCATATAACTAGCATACAGAACAACATACCCCAGTCATATAACTAGCATACAGAACAACATACCCCAGTCATATAACTAGCATACAGAACAACAATTTTTACCTTTATTTAACCAGGCAAGTCAGTTAATGACAATTTCTTATTTTCTTATTTTCAATTATTTTCAATGACAACCTTCCAATTACTACTCCAACACTCTAACCACTAGGCTACGCTGCCGTCCCATATAACTAGCATACAGAACAACATACCCCAGTCATATAACTAGCATACAGAACAACATACCCCAGTCATATAACTAGCATACAGAACAACATACCCCAGTCATACAGAACAACATACCCCAGTCATATAACTAGCATACAGAACATACCCCAGTCATATAACTAGCATACAGAGCAACATACCCCAGTCATACAGAACAACATACCCCAGTCATACAGAACAACATACCCCAGTCATATAACTAGCATACAGAACAACATACCCCAGTCATACAGAACAACATACCCCAGTCATACAGAACAACATACCCCAGTCATATAACTAGCATACAGAACAACATACCCCAGACATACAGAACAACATACCCCAGTCATACAGAACAACATACCCCAGTTATACAGAACAACATACCCCAGTCATACAGAACAACATACCCCAGTCATATAACTAGCATACAGAACAACATACCCCAGACATACAGAACAACATACCCCAGTCATACAGAACAACATACCCCAGTCATACAGAACAACATACCCCAGTCATATAACTAGCATACAGAACAACATACCCCAGTCATATAACTAGCATACAGAACATACCCCAGTCATATAACTAGCATAAAGAACAACATACCCCAGTCATATAACTAGCATAAAGAACAACATACCCCAGTCATACAGAACAACATACCACTTATATAGATACTGTGTGTGGGAAATCTGCAGATATTCTGTGTGTAAGATAATGAAGGGTACTAATCAAATCAACTTGTATTGGTCACATACACATGGTTAGCAGATGTTAATGCGAGTGTAGCGAAATGCTTGTGTTTTAGTTCCCAACAGTGCAGCAATATCTAACAAGTAATATCTAATAAATACCTAATACACACAAATCTAAGTAAAGGAACGGAATAAGAATATATAAATATATGGATGAGCAATGTCAGAGTGGCATAGGCTAAGATGCAGTAGATAGTATAGAATACAGTATATACATATGAGATGAGTAATGCAAGATATGTAAACATTATTAAAGTGGCATTATATTACCTTTATTTAACCAGGCAAGTCAGTTAAATACAAATGTGTATTTTCAGTGATGTCCTAGGAACAGTGGGTTAACTGCCTGTTCAGGGGCAGAACGACAGATTTGTACCTTGTCAGCTCAGGGATTTGAACTTGCAACCTTCCGGTTACTAGTCCAACGCTCTAACCACTAGGCTACCCTGCCGAACACATGAAAGTGACTAGTGTTTCATTTATTAAAGGGATTTAGCTTTGTGCTACAGACACAGAGCCTGACAGAGCCTCCATTTCCAGGCTTCCTCACGTTCCTTCAAGCCCTTGGTTGAATGGTAACGCCAGACTAAAACGTTTCAAATGTCGATATTAATAGGTGCCATTTACGCTGACACTTTAATCCAACGCAATTTACAGTCATACATTTTACATACAGGTGGTCCCCGGGAATCGAACCCACCATCCTGGCTTTGCAAGCTCCATTCTACACTGACTGAGCTTCAGAGGACCGACATGTTTCAGATGTTGCCAGTTTTTTTTAAACTCACGACAGTGAGGGGTGAAACTGATATTTCATTGTTGGCTATTTGGAAGGCTGTTCATCATCGTAGTCTGTATTCCTGAGCTGGCGTGTGTGTGTGTGTGTGTGTGTGTGTGTGTGTGTGTGTGTGTGTGTGTGTGTGTGTGTGTGTGTGTGTGTGTGTGTGTGTGTACGCACACACACACACACACACACACACACACACACACACACACACACACACACACACACACACAGCTGAAACAGCAATCCTTTGTCAGACTAACAGCTGTATGTCACATTCTCTCCCTCAGCTCATCAAAGGCAGGATATGAGAGGCAGGATATGAGAGGCAGGATATGAGAGGCAGGATATGAGAGGCAGGATATGAGAGGCAGGATATGAGAGGCGGATATGAGAGGCAGGATATGAGAGGCAGGATATGAGAGGCAGGATATGAGAGGCAGGATATGAGAGGC
>NW_027012103.1:0-20801 GCF_036934945.1 Oncorhynchus masou masou
TCGAGGGGACTCCTATGGTAGGTACACCTATAACTCATCTCTTGGCAGTAGTACCCTAGACTACTTTATAACTGACCTCTACCCACAGTCTCTCAGAATGTTCACAGTCAGACCACTTTAACCCCTGTCAGATCACAGCAAAATCACAGTCTACTTGAACAGAGCAATATTGTATCATGAGGCATCAAAGCCCAAGTGACTGAATCATATTTAGATTTGCAATAGATGGAAGGAAAGTAGTGTGGAAACCTACCAAAAACCAATTAGGCAACAACAAATCCAATTTCTTTTCGACAACATTCTGGACAAAACGTTCCATTGTAATAGTGAAGGTGTAAACTTGGCAGTAGAAAACCTAAACAGTATATTTGACCTCTGAGCTTCCCTATCAAATCAAAAAATGTCAAACCAGAAAACCAAAGAAAATTAACAACAATGACAAATGGTTTGATGAATAATGCAAAAACCTAAGAAAGAAATTGAGAAACCTATCCAACCAAAAACATTGAGACCCAGAAAACCTGAGCCTACAACTTCACTATGGTGAATCCCTAAAAGAATATAGAAATACACTACGGAAAAAGAAGGAACACCACGTCAGAATTTAGCTCAGTGTAATTGAACAATCCATAGAATCTAATCACTTCTGGAAAAATTGGAAAACTCTAAACAAAAAACAACATGAAGAGTTATCTATCCAAAATGGAGATGTTTGGGTAAACCACTTCCCCAATTTTTTTGGCTCTATAACAAAGAACAAACATCTAAAACATATACATGATCAAATACAAATCTTAGAATCAACTATTAAAGACGACCAGAACCCACAGGATTATCCAATTACATCGAATGAAATATTTGACAAAATACATCCCCTCCAAACCAAAAAGCCCTGTGGTGTTGATGGTAAACTCAAGGAAATGATAAAATATGCAACCACAAATTCAGAGTCTTTAACACCATCCTTTGCTCTGGCAATTCCCCAAACTCACCAAAACTGATCACCCAAATCAATGAAAGTGGAGACAAATGTGACTGCAATATCTTCCGTGGGATATGCGTCACCAGCAACCTTGGTAAAATCCTCTGCATTATCATTAACAGCAGACTAGTTAATTTCCTCAGCTGAAAACAATATACTGAGCAAAGGTAAAAATTTACTTTTTACCAATGGTGGCCCCCAATGGTGGAACAAACTCCCTCACGACGCCAGGACAGCGGAGTCAATCACCACCTTCCGGAGACACCTGAAACCCCACCTCTTCAAGGAATACCTAGGATAGGATAAGTAATCCTTCTCACCCCCCCCTAATGATTTAGATGCACTATTGTAAAGTGGCTGTTCCACTGGATGTCAGAAGGTGAATTCACCAATTTGTAAGTCGCTCTGGATAAGAGCGCCTGCTAAATAGACTTAAATGTAAATGTAAATGTACCAAATTACTGTACGACCTAACGTATTCACCCTGCACACCTTAATTGACAAACAAACAAACCAAAACAAAGGCAAAGTCTTCTCTTGCTTTGTTGATTTCAAAAAGCTTTGACTCAATTTGGCATGAGGGTCTCCAATACAAATTGATGGAAAGTGGTGTTAGAAGAGAAACATATGACATTGTACAATCCATGTACACAAACAACAAATGTGTGGTTAAAATGCTGCTCAAGCTCCCACCCTCTTCAACATACAGTTGAAGTTGAAAGTTTACATGCACTTAGGTTGGAGTCATTAAAACTAATTTTCAACCACTCCACACATTTCTTGTTAACAAACTATAGTTTGGGCAAGTCGGTTAGGACATCTACTTTGTGTAAGACACAAGTCATTATTACAACCATTGTTTACAGACGTGATTATTTCACTTATAATCCACTGTATCACAATTTCAATGGGTCAGAAGTTTACTAACACTGATTTGACTGTGCCGTTAAACAGCTTGGAAAATTCCAGAAAAAGATGTCATGGATTTAGAAGCTTCTGATAGGCTAATTGACATAATTTGAGACAATTGGAGGTGTACATGTGGATGTATTTCTAAGGTCTACATTCAAACTCAGTGCCTCTTTGCTTGACATCATGTGAAAATCAAAAGAAATCAGCCAAGACCTCAGAAAAGAAATGTAGACCTCCACAAGTCTGAATCATCCTTGGGAGCAAATTCCAAACGCCTGAAGTTACCATATTCATCTGTACAAACAATAGTATGCAAGTATAAACACCATGGGACCATGCAGCCATCATACCGCTCAGGAAGGAGACGCATTCTGTCTCCTAGAGCTGAACGTACTTTGGTGTGAAAAGGGCAAATCAATCCCAGAACAACAGCAAATCACCTTGTGAAGCTGCTGGAGGAAACATGTACAAACGTATCTATATCCACAGTAAAAATAGTTCTATATCGACATCACCTGAAAGGCCACTCAGCAAGGAGGAAGCCACTGCTCCAAAACTGCAATAAAAGCCAGACTACAGTTTGCAACTGCAAATGGGGACAAAGACCGTACTTTTGGAGAAATGTCCCCTGGTCTGATGAAACAAAAATAAATTAAAAATTAAAAAATGTTTGGCCATAATGACCATCGTTATGTTTGGAGGTAAAATGTGGAAGATTGCAGAAGGGCCTTCTAGAGGGCATCTGGTGAAGAACAAACACCATTGTAAATTTAAAAACAAATTGTATTACTCACATGCGCCAAATACAACAGTGAAATCCTTACTTACAAGCCCCTATGTCACGTTCTGACCATAGTTCATTTGTGTTTTCTTTGTTTTACTGTTGGTCAGGACGTGAGCTGAGTCGGCATTCTACGTTATATGTCTAGTTTGTCTATTTCTATGATTGGCCTGATATGGTTCCCAATCAGAGGCAGGTGTTAGTCATTGTCTCTGATCGGGAACCATATTTAGGTAGCCTGTTTTGTGTTGGGTTTTGTGGGTGGTTGTCTTCTGTCTTTCACGACGCCAGGACAGCGGAGTCAATCACCACCTTCCGGAGACACCTTAAACCCCACCTCTTCAAGGAATACTCTAGGATAGGATAAAGCAATCCTTCTCACTCCCCCTTAAATGATTTAGATGCACTATTGTAAAGTGGCTGTTCCACTGATGTCAGAAGGTGAATTCACCAATTTGTAAGTCGCTCTGGATAAGAGCGTCTGCTAAATGACTTAAATGTAATGTAATGTAAATGTTTGTGTCTATGCACCAGATAGGACTGGTTCAGTTTTTTCACATTTGTGGTTTTGTATTTTGTAGTGTTCACATTTATTGTCCTTATTAAACATGTTGAACACTAACCACGCTGCATTTTGGTCCTCCTCTCCTTCAACTGAAGAAAACCGTTACACCCTAACCAACAATGCAGTTAAAACAGATGAATAAGAATAATAAATACAAGTAACAAGTAATTGAAGAGCAGCAGTAAAATAACAATAGCATACAACGCATATTTATTTTCATTTATTTTCCCTTTTGTACATTGTACTATTTGCAAATCGTTACAACACTGTATATAGATATTATATGACATTTGAAATGTTGTTATTCTTTTCGAACTCCTGTGAGTGTAATGTTTACTGTTCATTTTTATTGTTAATTTTACTTTTATTTATTATCTACTTCAGCTACATTGACAATGTCAATAAAGCCCTTTAATTTAATTTAATTGAAACAGAGCAGGACTCCAACTGTCTATCTTCCTCAACTCACTGTCCCAACCTGTTAATCCCACAAGAATAATGTTTCTGTGTCCGTGTGTGTGTGTTTGTGTGTGTCTTTGTGTATGTGTGTGTTTGTGTGTGTGTTTGTGTATTTTGTGTGTGTCTGTGTGTATGTGTGTGTGTGTCCGTGTGTGTGTGTTTGTGTGTGTCTTTGTGTATTTTTTGTGTGTGTCTGTGTGTATGTGTGTGTGTGTCCGTGTGTGTGTGTTTGTGTGTGTACTTTGTTGTATTTTGTGTGTGTCTGTGTGTGTATGTGTGTGTGTGTGTGTCCGTGTGTGTGTGTTTGTGTGTGTCTTTGTGTATTTTGTGTGTGTCTGTGTGTATGTGTGTGTGTGTCTTTGTGTGTGTCTGTGTGTGTGTCTGTGTGTGTGTCTTTATGTGTGTCTTTGTGTGTGTGTGTTATTCAAATTAAATCAAATTGTTTTGGTCACATACACATGGTTAGCAGATGTTATTGCGTGAGAGGGAGAGGAAGACTGTAGAGGAGGCAGGTAAACAGAGAGTGATCAACACATTTATATATGATTTAATCCAAAAATAAACCGTTTTTCATATTTTTCTGATATAGTCAGCTTGTCAGATTTGATTAAGCTGGAGTGATATAAAGGATCAGAAAGGTCATCCCCTAATCGAACGCTCCATTCTCATATGATTCACGAATCAAATCACGTGACAAGACTCACGAATCATGCGATAACTAGGGAGTCATTTTATCCTCAGAGATGTGGATAGGAATCCATCTGTCAAATAGAAGTTGTCATAACAGAGGGTATGACAAAATCAAGGTCAAATCATATATAGCGAGAGAGACCACACAATACAAATCAGTAGTGGTCCCGCTTTAAATGACTTCGTATATCAATGCCTACATAAATGTGTCACAAATCATCTATAACCACATATGACGCTCCTTGAAGGGTTCATAAATGCGCAATAAATGTGTGACATATCCACCAATGCCAAATGTGACATAACCCACTATGTCAAATAAGACATAAACCTGTGTTTTATAACGGGTGGCATATGCACCACTTAATAAAGTCTGTGGCGGAGCAGTCTAAGGCACTGCATCACAGTGTTGCGGCATCACTACAGCCTGGGGTTCGATCGGCCGTGACCCATAGCGCACATGGTTTTCTTCTGGGGAAAGAGAGGTGGACCAAAACGCAGCGTGGTTCCTTGTAAACATCTTTAATCAAGATGAACAATGAACAATCTACAAAACAAGAAATGTGAAAAAACCAAACCAGCCCTATCTGGTGCAACAAACACAGAGACAGGAACAATCACCCACAAGAGACCTAAAGAATATGGCTGCCTAAATATAGTTCCCAGTCAGAGACAACGATATACACCTGCCTCTGATTGAGAACCACTCTAGGCAACCATAGACTTACCTAGAGTACTACTCTAACCACAATCCCATAACTATAAACAACCCCAGACAAAACAAACCACATAAATCCCCATGCCAAACCCTGGTATCACCAAAATACTAACGAAAACACAGAATTCTGAGGCCAGGGCGTGAAAGGGAGGTTTACTTGGCTCATTGAGCTCTAGTTACACCTGCAGGCTGGCTGGGCACCTGCAGGCTGATTTTGATCGTCAGTTGAACAGTGTTTCCTCCGGCACATTGGTGCAGCCAGCTTCCGGGTTAAAAAGACCGGCGTTAAGAAGTGTGGTTTGGCGGGTCATGTTTCGTAGGACGCATGACTTGACCTTCACCTCTCCCGAGCTTGTTGGGGAGTTGCAGCGATGAGACAAATTTGTAATAATGAAATTGTGGAGAAAAGGTGGTTAAACAAATGTTATGCATTGTCATGCATCTTGGGTATTATTCCCGGGACCACCCATATGTAAAAATGTATAAACATATGACTGTAAGTCGCATTGGATAAAAGTGTCTGCCAAGTTATATAGATTTTATTACGCTAAAACATTTCTAGGATTCCACAATTTCTTTCCCTCTAGGGTGCCTAGCCATTATTGGACCTAAACTTCCCCCAAAATGCTGTGCTGCAGGATACACACAAAGTGCAGTCATGCACAACAAAACATATTGGTTGGGCCTTTGAAAATCAGTTTTTAATTTATTTTCCAAAATTCTGTTTTCTTGGATTTGTTTTTACAGATTCCAAACCTTTTACCATTTTTGTTGTTGTTGAAAAACAACAACATTGGATTTTCTGTGTTCACAACAATGCTAAAACCACATCAGGGGATGACTTTAAAGGTCTGGTAAAAATCAAAGAGATAGATTGGAGGGGTTGATGGGATGAGATGTGTCTGTTACTTGAACCTGGACTCATTTATTTGGGCTGCAATCTGAGGTGCAGTTCATTGTCGATTTCTAGGGTTGGTAACTCTAATGAACTTATCCTCTGCAGCAAAGGTAACTCTGGGTCTTCCTTTCCTGTGGTGGTCCTCATGAGAGCCAGTTTCATCATATTGCTTGATGGTTTTTGCAACTGTACTTGAAGAAACTTTCAAAGTTCTTTGAATTTCTCGGATTGCCTACCTCTTAGAGATCGTGCTACTTTTTTCAACATTCTGTTAAAACTCGTGCAACATTTCAACGTCATGCTACTCATGCCAGGAATATAGTATATGCATATGATTAGTATGTGTGCATAGAAAACACTCTGAAGTTTCTAGAACAGTTTCAAGGGTGTCTGTGACTATAACAGAATGAGTTCCGTGGTCAAAATCGCAAGGAAACCTGATCACAAAATCGACAAAGAAAAAATCCATCCGCCAGTCTCTGTATTGTCTATGGCTTGCCATAAATGATGGGACTGAGCATGCAATTCCTACAGCTTCCACACGATGTCGCCAGTGTTGTGATTTCCAGGTCCCTTTATCCTTGGTCAGATCACTGAATAGCATATCCAGTCTTCAGTTCGTTTTGAAAACTTCTAGCTATTGAATACAGATCGCTCCGTGATCAATTTGATCGTTTATTAACGTTTACTAATACCTAAAGTTGGATTACAGAAGTAGTTTGAAGTGTTTTGTCAAAGTTTATAGGCAACTTTTTAATTTAAAAAAATAACGCTACGCTTTAAAAAACGGTGTTTTTCCTGGATCTGACGGTCTTCATAAATGGACATTTTGGGTATACAAGGACCGATTTAATCGAAAAAAGACCCAATTGTGATGTTTATGGACATATAGGAGTGCCAACAAAGAAGCTTGTCAAAGGTAATGAATGTTTTATGTTTTATTTCTGCGTTTTGTGTAGCGCCGGCTACGCTAATTCCTTTGTTTCGTCCCCTTCTGGTATTTCGGGGTGTTGCATGCTATCAGATAATACTTCTCATGCTTTCGCCGAAAAACATTTTACAAATCTAGGCTGATTATTTGCAGATTCTAGCAGTGTAGCTTGAATGGTACCCTGCATGTGAGTTTAATGAACGTTTGGTACAATAGTGCTATTAGCATTTAGTAGCATTGCATTATTGTTGGCAAGGTGGGGCGATTGCGTCTCGGGTGGGCCAGAGAGGTTAAAGTATTGATGGACTGTCATTTCTCTTTTGTTATTTGAGCTGTTCTTGCCATAATATGGACTTGGTCATTTATCGAATAGGTCTGTCTTCTGTATACCAACCCTACCTTGCTACAACACAAGTGATTGGCTCAGACGCTTTAAAGAAGGAAATACATTTCACAAATTAACTTTTAACAAGGCGCACCTGTTAATTGAAATGCAATCAGGTGACTACCTCATGAAGCTAGTTGAGAGAGATACCAAGAATGTGCAAAACTGTCATCAAGGCAAAAGGTGGCTACTTTGAAGAATCTCAAATGTGACTCACAACCTGGATTTGGTCTTATGTATCAACATTTGAAATTTTGTGTTTTATATTAGATAAAAGTAGACTAGGAAACATGGGAAAGTAACTCTGTTTTGAAAGTTGATAAACTTGTGAACTCACTTTCGAGAAAATGGGCTTTGAATGTGTTGGTATCTCGTGAAGAGTTCTTCTTTGTCTACACCACTCAGCATCGTTCACACCCTCTTAGGCTTTAGCCGAGGCCATTTCGTTTCGCTCTTTGTTTACCTCTGGATAACATGAAAACAGCCTAACCAGCTCAGCTGGCAGCATTTTCATTACTATTTTTGCTGACGTTTACCAAAACCGGCCATATTCAACAGGTGTTGTAGCTAGGTAAACAATGAACATAGCTAGGTAAACAACGTGTAAGGTCACACACATGAAGTAATATTAGCTAATGAGCTATCCAGCTAACGTTAGCTAGTTAAACAACAATGAACATAGTGCCAAATCATGTCGTTACTACCCTGCATGAATCTGCTGGGAGCTAACCAACCAGGTTCAATGTTAGCTAGTTAAAATTAGGCTCTAACTAGCAAAGCAAACGGTTCTGAGATACGAATAATAATGTCATACACTTGTGAAATTGTAGCTATCTAGACAATCTTACCTGTATACATAAATATTCACGATGGAAGCATCTCACTGTCAGGAATGCCATGCCACGGTTGTTTGAAGATGTAATCCGGAGACAGGTGTTTCAACCATCTCTTTATCTATCATACTCTAATGCCACTGATTTGAAACTCAAGTCATGCAGAAAGTGGAGAGCAACACTTATGCAGCTCCACTACATGATACATAAAAAAGCAGCGTTCGACAGGAGTACCAACACAGACTGACCAGCTCAAATGGACAGAAGTCATCTATATGACAGACCAAACTCCTCTCTCGGCATGTCCAGCCCACTCATTATCTCAGTCAATCATGGCTAGTGGGAAGGTTGCCCTACCTTTTCTATGGCTTAAATTAACTGACAAGGTATAGTGGGCAGGATTTTCACTTTTGGATAAATAGCGTGCCCAATTTCAACTTCCTGATACTCATGGCATGAATATAACATATGCATATTATTAGTAGACGTGGCTAGAAAGCACAAGTTTCTAAAACTGTTTGAATCATGTCTGTGAGTATAACATAACTTATGTAGCAGGAAAAACCCAGAGGACTAACTGTTCAGATTATTATTTTTTTGCCTCTGACTGTTCCCTGAGTTGCCATTGCCATGGGCTATTTCTTAGGAACCTGTTTTCAGTTCCTACCGCTTCCACTCGATGTCACCAGTCTTTGGAATTTGGTTGAGGTTATTAATTTGTGCAATGAAGAGGAAGCACATTCAGGAACAACGTTACACTATGAAATGGCAAAGACGTAAAAAGGAGCATGGTTTGTTTCCTTCCTGTATTGAAAACAGATTGCACCGTCTACAATTTGATTGATTATTAACGTTTAAAAATACCTAAAGTTGTATTACAAAAGTAGTTTGAAATATTTTGGCAAAGTTTATAGGCAACTTTTGAAATATTTTGGCAAAGTTTAGAGGCAACTTTTGAAATATTTTGGCAAAGTTTATAGGCAACTTTTGAAATATTTTGGCAAAGTTTAGAGGCAACTTTTGAAATATTTTGGCAAAGTTTATAGGCAACTTTTGAAATATTTTGGCAAGTTTAGAGGCAACTTTTGAAATATTTTGTAAAGTTTATAGGCAACTTTTGAAATATTTTGGCAAAGTTTAGAGGCAACTTTTGAAATATTTTGGCAAAGTTTATAGGCAACTTTTGAAATATTTTGGCAAAGTTTATAGGCAACTTTTGAAATATTTTGGCAAAGTTTAGAGGCAACTTTTGAAATATTTGGCAAAGTTTATAGGCAACTTTTGAAATATTTTGGCAAAGTTTATAGGCAACTTTTGAAATATTTTGGCAAAGTTTATAGGCAACTTTTGAAATATTTTGTAGAGACGTTGCATTTTGGGCTGTTTTCTGGATCAAGCGCATCAAACACATGGACATTTGATTATACAGTATATGGACGGAATTAATTGAACAAAGGGACCATGTTTATGGGACATTTTTTATTTATTTATTTATTTAACTAGTCAAGTCAGTTAAGAACAAATTCTTATTTTCAATGGCCTAAGAGCGGTGGGTTAACTGCCTGTTCAGGGGCAGAATGACAGATTTGTACCTTGTCAGCTCGGGATTTAAAGACTTGCAACCTTCCGGTTACTAGCTCTAACCACTAGGCTACCCTGCCACACATATTGGAGTGCCAACAAATGAAGCTTGTCAAAGGTAATGCATGTTTTATATTATATTTCTGCGCTTTTTCTAGCGCCTGCGGGGTGATAATGCTACTCTCTTTGTTGACATTTTGCTGTCATCAGATAATAGCTTCTTATGCTTTCGCCAAAAAGCCTTTTTAAAATCTGACATGTTGGCTGGATTCACAACGAGTGAAGCTTTAATTTAGTATCTTACATGTTTGATTTAATGAAAGTTTGATTTTTATACCATTTATTTGAATTTGCCGCGCTGCATTTTCCCTGTTTTTTTTCCCAAGCGGGACGCAACCGTCCCCTGTACCATAATTAACACTTTTATTTGTATTTACAGATGGCATTCAAGTTTGTTTATTAATTAAGGCACATGAAAGTTCACATGTTCCAGAAGGCATTTTGATAAAATGGAAAAAGTTCAAATGGCTGTGAAGTAGTGACTAAGTTTCCTAGAACGGGTCACATATACAACATATATTTAACACTTTCAACACTTTTCTGGTTACTAAATTATTCCGTGTGTATTATTTAATAGTTTGGATATCTTCACTATTATTCTACAATATAGAACATTTTAAAAAAATAAAGAAAAACCCTTAAATGAGTAGAACGTTTGATTGCTACTGTAAATAATACAATCTTGCAAATCTTAATTTATTTACACAATGAACCTCTCTGCGCAATCGAACCCGGGATGAAATTCGACAACATACGGTGATCGCTACATATTAAACATTCATGAAAATACAAGTATCTCACATGTTTCGAAAGCATAGAATCTTGCTAATCCAACTGCGTTGTCAGATTTAAGTAATTATTTACTGCGAAAGAATACGATGCGATTATCTGAAGATAGAGCCCCATAAAATACAACTATTTCAACCAGCACAGGCGTAACAAAATCACAAACTGCAATAAAATAAATCAATATTACTCTGTTTGCAATCCCAATGCTCATTTGTTACACAATGAATGGTCTTTTGTTTGATAAAATCCATTTTTAGAGCCTAACACGAAACATTTGTGAACCGCTTGTGTCATGAATGACCAAAGGTGTCTCGCTACATAGTAAGAACAGCATCGTGGATATACAGACTATATGTTCGTGTTCTGAATGACCAAAGGTGTCTCACTTCAAACAACCAGGAATTGTGAAGCCTTACTATTGCAAATCATCTTGGCTCTGACACACACACACACATAAACATAAGCTTTGCAGGTCCATCCACCTACGCACATCTCCAACCATTACTCCCTACCCTGAACCCCATTCCCCTATCCACTTACTCTTATTCCCATTCCCAAATCCACATTCCCCTATCCCCTCTACCCATATCCCCATTTCCCCCTACCCATATCCCCATTCCCCTATCCCCCAATCCATATCCCCATTCCCCTATCCCCTCTACCCATATTCCATTCCCCTATCCCCTCTACTCTTAGCCCCATTCCCCTACCCCCTCTACTCTTAGCCACATTCCCCTATCCCCTCTACTCTTTGCCCCATTCCCCTACCCCTACACATATCCCATTCTGTCCCCTCTATCTTAGCCCCATCCCCTATCCCCTCTACCCATAACCCCATTCCCCTATCCCCTCTACTTTAGCCCCATTCCCCTATCCCCTATCTCTTAGCCCCATTCCCCTATCCCCTCTACCCAAATCCCCATTCCCCTATCCCCTCTACTCTTAGCCCCATTCCCCTATCCCCTCTACTCTTAGCCCCATCCCCTACTCCCTCTACTCTTAGCCCCATTCCCCTATCCCCTCTACCCATATCCCATTCCCCTATCCCCTCTACTCTTAGCCCCATTCCCCTACCCCCTCTACTCTTAGCCCCATCCCCCTATCCCCTCTACCCATATCCCATTCCCCTATCCCCTCTACTCTTAGCCCCATTCCCCTACCCCCTCTACTCTTAGCCCCATTCCACTACCCCCTCTACTCTTAGCCCCATTCCCTATCCTCTACCCATATCCCATTCCCTGTCCCTCTACTGCTAGCCCCATCCCCCATCCCTCACCCATATCCCATTCCCCTATCCTCTACCCATATCCCATTCCCCTATCCCCTCTACTCTTAGCCCCATCCCCTATCCCCTCTACCCATATCCCATTCCCCTATCCCCTCTACTCTTAGCCCCATTCCCCTATCCCCTCTACTCTTAGCCCCATTCCCCTATCCCCTCTACCCATATCCCATTCCCCTATCCCCTCTACTCTTAGCCCCCGTTCCCTGCCCCTCTACTCTAGCCCCATTCCCCTATCCCCTACTCTTAGCTACATTCCCTCATCCCTACTCCTCTGCCCATTCCCCTACCCCTCTACTCTTAGCCCCATTCCCCTACCCCCTCTACTCTTAGCCCCATTCCTATCCTCACCCATATCCCATTCCCCTATCCCCTCTCTTAGCCCTATTCCCTATCCCTCTACTCTTAGCTCCCATTCCCCATCCCTCTACCATATCCCATTCCCTATCCCTCTACTCTTAGCCCCATTCCTATCCCCTCTACTCTTAGCCCCATTCCCCTATCCCTCTACCCATATCCCATTCCCCTATCCCCTCTACTCTTAGCCCCATTCCCTATCCCCTCTACTCTTAGCCCCATTCCCCTATCCTCTACCCATATCCCATTCCCTATCCCTCTACTCTTAGCCCCATTCCCCTATCCCCTCTACTCTTAGCCCCATTCCCCTATCCCAACTACCCATATCCCATTCCCCTATCCCCTCTGCTCTTAGCCCCATTCCCCTGTCCCCTCTACTCTTAGCCCCATTCCCCTATCCCCTCTACCCATATCCCATTCCCCTATCCCCTCTACTCTTAGCCCCATTCCCCTATCCCCTCTACTCTTAGCCCCATTCCCCTATCCCTCTACTCTTAGTCCCATTCCCCTATCCCCTCTACTCTTAGCTCCATTCCCCTATCCCCTCTACTCTTAGCCCCATTCCCTATCCCTCTACTCCATATCCCATTCCCTATCCCCTCTACTCTTAGCCCCATTCCCCTATCCCCTCTACTCTTAGCCCCATCCCCCTATCCCCTCTACCCATATCCCATTCCCCTATCCCCTCTACTCTTAGCTCCATTCCCCTACCCCCTCTACTCTTAGCCCCATTCCCCTATCCCCTCTGCTCTTAGCCACATTCCCCTATCCCCTCTACTCTTTTGCCCCATCCCCTATCCCCTCTACCCATATCCCATTCCCCTATCCCCTCTACTCTTAGCCCCATTCCCCTATCCCCTCTACCCATATCCCATTCCCCTATCCCCTCTACTCTTAGCCCCATTCCCCTGTCCCCTCTACTCTTAGCCCCATCCCCCTATCCCCTCTACCCATATCCCATTCCCCTATCCCCTCTACTCTTAGCCCCATCCCCCTATCCCCTCTACCCATATCCCATTCCCCTATCCCCTCTACTCTTAGCCCCATTCCCCTATCCCCTCTACCCATAACCCATTCCCCTATCCCCTCTACTCTTAGCCCCATTCCCCTATCCCTCTACTCTTAGCCCCATCCCCTATCCCCTCTACCCATATCCCATTCCCCTATCCCCTCTACTCTTAGCCCCATTCCCCTATCCCCTCTACTCTTAGCCCCATCTCCCTATCCCCACCCATCCCATTCCCCTATCCCCTCTACTCTTAGCCCCATCCCCCTATCCCCTCTACCCATATCCCATTCCCCTATCCCCTCTATTCTTAGCTCCATTCCCCTACCCCCTCTACCCATATCCCGTTCCCCTATCCCCTCTACTCTTAGCCCCATCCCCCATCCCCTCTACCCATATCCCATTCCCCTATCCCCTCTACTCTTAGCCCCATTCCCCCTACCCCCTCTACTCTTAGTCCCATCTCCCCTATCCCCTCTACTCTTAGTCCCATTCCCCTATCCCCTCTACTCTTAGCCCCATTCCCCTATCCCCTCTACTCTAGCCCCATTCCCCTATCCCCTCTACTCTTAGCCCCATTCCCCTATCCCCTCTACTCATAGTCCCATTCCCCTATCCCCTCTACTCTTAGCCCCATTCCCCTATCCCCTCTACTCTTAGCCCCATTCCCCTATCCACTCTACTCTTAGCCCCATTCCCCTATCCCCTCTACTCTTAGTCCCATTCCCCTGTCCCCTCTACTCTTAGTCCCATCCCCCTATCCCCTCTACCCATATCCCATTACCCTGTCCCCTCTACTCTTAGCCCCATCCCCTATCCCCTCTACCCATAGTCCCATTCCCCTATCCCCTCTACTCTTATTCCCATTCCCTAGCCCAGCAACACCAAATCCCTACCCTGACCCCTATATATTTTCTTTAAGTTCCTTTGAGGCCAGGGTAAGGAGAGAAAACATACCGTAAGTGCCCTTTTAAGTGGCATGCTAACAACAGTCCCAATATGACTGTGAGTAGATTTCACCTTTCTGTAGGAAAACTCACTGAACCGGGGGGAAATCCCATCCCGTCCGATTCCTGACACACACTGACTCCTTACAGCAAAATCAATATGGAATATGCTTAGCTATGGCTCGATGACATGAAGTTAAATGAATAGGAAAGACAATTCCCTGGAAAGGTCAGAGACGCTCAGAATGCCGGAGTCATAAGACAACAAGAATACCACACACACGCACTTGCACGCATGCACAGGCACGCTCACACACACACACACACACACACACACACACACACAGGAAAACTGAGGACCTCCACACGATCCGTCGCACCGCACTGCAGTACAATGGCGATGTGTAATTGATTTAATGCACAAAAGCAATTCATTTAATTGTATCCATCAGGGATAATGTGAACTCAAATAGACCAATGTCATATATTTACCCTTTATGGAGCTTTCATCAAAACACTGACGTATATTCTCACCATAGAGACACAACCCTTTCATCTTACCTCCTATTCTCTCTCTCTGTGCATGTCTCCCTCTTGTTCTCTCTCTCTCTGTGCATGTCTCCCTCTTGTTCTCTCTCTCTCTGTGCATGTCTCCCTCTTGTTCTCACTCTCTGTGCATGTCTCCCTCTTGTTCTCTCTCTCTGTGTGCATGTCTCCCTCTCGTTCTCTCTCTCTGTGCATGTCTCCCTCTTGTTCTCTCTCTCCCTGTGCATGTCTCCCTCTTGTTCTCTCTCTCGCTGTGCATGTCTCCCTCTTGTTCTCTCTCTCGCTGTGCATGTCTCCCTCTTGTTCTCTCTCTCTGTGCATGTCTCCCTCTTGTTCTCTCTCTCTGTGCATGTCTCCCTCTTGTTCTCTCTCTCTGTGCATGTCTCCCTCTTGTTCTCTCTCTCTGTGCATGTCTCCCCTTGTTCTCTCTCTCTGTGCATGTCTCCCTCTTGTTCTCTCTCTCTGTGCATGTCTCCCTCTTGTTCTCTCTCTCTGTGCATGTCTCCCTCTTGTTCTCTCTCTCTGTGCATGTCTCCCTCTTGTTCTCTCTCTCTGTGCATGTCTCCCTCTTGTTCTCTCTCTCTGTGCATGTCTCCCTCTTGTTCTCTCTCTCTGTGCATGTCTCCCTCTTGTTCTCTCTCTCCCTGTGCATGTCTACCTCTTGTTCTCTCTCTCTGTGCATGTCTCCCTCTCGTTCTCACTCTCTGTGCATGTCTCCCTCTTGTTCTCTCTCTCTGTGCATGTCTCCCTCTTGTTCTCTCTCTCTGTGCATGTCTCCCTCTCGTTCTCTCTCTCTCCCTGTGCATGTCTCCCTCTTGTTCTCACTCTCTGTGCATGTCTCCCTCTTGTTCTCTCTCTCTGTGCATGTCTCCCTCTTGTTCTCTCTCTCTGTGCATGTCTCCCTCTCGTTCTCTCTCTCTCCCTGTGCATGTCTCCTCTTGTTCTCACTCTCTGTGCATGTCTCCCTTGGTCTCTCTCTGTGCATGTCTCCCTCTCGTTCTCTCTCTCTCTGTGCATGTCTCCCTGTTGTTCTCTCTCTCTGTGCATGTCTCCCTTTCATTCTCTCTCTCGCTGTGCATGTCTCCCTCTTGTTCTCTCTCTCTCTGTGCATGTCTCCCTATCATTCTCTCTCTCTGTGCATGTCTCCCTCTTGTTCTCTCTCTCTCTCTGTGCATGTCTCCCTTTCATTCTCTCTCTCTCTGTGCATGTCTCCCTCTTGTTCTCTCTCTCTCTGTGCATGTCTCCCTCTTGTTCTCTCTCTCTGTGCATGTC
Source organism: Oncorhynchus masou masou (assembly GCF_036934945.1). Classification (NCBI taxonomy): domain Eukaryota; kingdom Metazoa; phylum Chordata; class Actinopteri; order Salmoniformes; family Salmonidae; genus Oncorhynchus; species Oncorhynchus masou. The sequence continues at coordinate 15,995 of NW_027012103.1, forward strand.
TCCCTCTTGTTCTCTCTCTCTGTGCATGTCTCCCTCTCGTTCTCTCTCTCTCTGTGCATGTCTCCCTCTTGTTCTCTCTCTCCCTGTGCATGTCTCCCTCTTGTTCTCTCTCTCTCTGTGCATGTCTCCCTGTTGTTCTCTCTCTCTGTGCATGTCTCCCTTTCATTCTCTCTCTCGCTGTGCATGTCTCCCTCTTGTTCTCTCTCTCTCTGTGCATGTCTCCCTTTCATTCTCTCTCTCGCTGTGCATGTCTCCCTCTTGTTCTCTCTCGCTGTGCATGTCTCCCTCTTGTTCTCTCTCTCTGTGCATGTCTCCCTCTTGTTCTCTCTCTCTCTGTGCATGTCTCCCTCTTGTTCTCTCTCTCTGTGCATGTCTCCCTCTTGTTCTCTCTCTCTGTGCATGTCTCCCTCTTGTTCTCTCTCTCTGTGCATGTCTCCCTCTCGTTCTCTCTCTCTGTGCATGTCTCCCTCTAGTTCTCTCTCTCTGTGCATGTCTCCCTCTCGTTCTCTCCTCTCTGTGCATGTCTCCCTCTTGTTCTCTCTCGCTCTGTGCATGTCTCCCTCTTGTTCTCTCTCTCTCTGTGCATGTCTCCCTCTTGTTCTCTCTCTCTGTGCATGTCTCCCTCTCGTTCTCACTCTCTCCCTGTGCATGTCTCCCTCTCTTTCTCTCTCTGTGCATGTCTCCCTCTTGTTCTCTCGCTCTGTGCATGTCTCCCTCTTGTTCTCTCTCTCTCTGTGCATGTCTCCCTCTTGTTCTCTCTGTGCATGTCCCCTCTTGTTCTCTCTCTCTGTGCATGTCTCCTCTCGTTCTCTCTTGAGCATGTCTCTCTCTCTGCTCTCTCTCCCTGTCTTTCTAACACTCTCCCTCTTGTTCTCTCTTTCTCTGTGCATGTCTCCCTCTTGTTCTCTCTCTCTGTGCATGTCTCCCTCTTGTTCTCTCTCTCTGTGCATGTCTCCTCTCTGTTCTCTCTCTCTGTGCATTTTTATTAATTTTATTTCACCTTTTATTTAACCAGGTAGGCTGGTTTGAGAACAAGTTCTCATTTGCTGACGCGACCTGGCCAAGATAAAAAACATGGCAGTGTGAACAGACAACGCAGAGTTACACATGGGTAAACAATTAACAAGTCAATAACACAGTAGAAAAAAAGGGAGTCTATATACATTGTGCAAAAGGCATGAGGAGGTAGGCGAATAATTACAATTTTGCAGATTAGCACTGGAGTGATAAATGATCAGATGGTCATGTACAGGTAGAATACTGGTGTGCCCAAAAGAGCAGAAAAAGTAAATAAATAAAAACAGTGTGGGGATGAGGTAGGTGAAAATGGGTGGGCTATTTACCAATAGACTATGTACAGCTGCAGCGATCAGTTAGCTGCTCAGATGGCACATGTTTGAAGTTAATTGAAGGAGATAAAAAAAAAGGAAGTCTCTCATGTCTCTCTCTCGTTCTCTCTCGTTCTCTCTCCCCTGTCTTTCTAACTCTCCCTCTTGTTCTCTCCTGTGCATGTCTCCCTCTTGTTCTCACTCTCTGTGCATGTCTCCTCTTGTTCTCTCTCTCTGTGCATGTCTCCCTCTTGTTCTCTCTCTCTGTGCATGTCTCCCTCTTGTTCTCTCTCTCTGTGCATGTCTCCCTCTTGTTCTCTCTCTCCCTGTGCATGTCTCCCTCTTGTTCTCACTCTCCTGTGCATGTCTCCCTCTTGTTCTCTCTCTCTCTGTGCATGTCTCCCTCTTGTTCTCTCTCTCCCTGTGCATGTCTCCCTCTTGTTCTCACTCTCTGTGCATGTCTCCCTCTTGTTCTCTCTCTCTGTGCATGTCTCCTCTTGTTCTCTCTCTCTGTGCATGTCTCCCTCTCTGCTTCTCTCTCTCTGTGCATGTCTCCTCTCGTTCTCACTCTCTGTGCATGTCTCCCTCTTGATCTCTCTCTGTGCATGTCTCCCTCTTGTTCTCTCTCTCTGTGCATGTCTCCCTCTCGTTCTCTCTCTCTCCTGTGCATGTCTCCCTCTTGTTCTCACTCTCTGTGCATGTCTCCCTCTAGTTCTCTCTCTCTGTGCATGTCTCCCTCTCGTTCTCTCTCTCTGTGCATGTCTCCCTCTTGTTCTCTCGCTCTGTGCATGTCTCCCTCTCGTTCTCTCTCTCTGTGCATGTCTCCCTCTAGTTCTCTCTCTCTGTGCATGTCTCCCTCTAGTTCTCTCTCTCTGTGCATGTCTCCCTCTCGTTCTCTCTCTCTGTGCATGTCTCCCTCTTGTTCTCTCGCTCTGTGCATGTCTCCCTCTTGTTCTCTCTCTCTCTGTGCATGTCTCCCTCTTGTTCTCTCTCTCTGTGCATGTCTCCCTCTCGTTCTCACTCTCTCCCTGTGCATGTCTCCCTCTCTTTCTCTCTCTGTGCATGTCTCCCTCTTGTTCTCTCGCTCTGTGCATGTCTCCCTCTTGTTCTCTCTCTCTCTGTGCATGTCTCCCTCTTGTTCTCTCTGTGCATGTCTCCCTCTTGTTCTCTCTCTCTGTGCATGTCTCCCTCTCGTTCTCTCTCTTTGAGCATGTCTCTCTCTCTCTCGTTCTCTCTCCCTGTCTTTCTAACACTCTCCCTCTTGTTCTCTCTTTCTCTGTGCATGTCTCCCTCTTGTTCTCTCTCTCTGTGCATGTCTCCCTCTTGTTCTCTCTCTCTGTGCATGTCTCCCTCTCGTTCTCTCTCTCTGTGCATTTTTATTTAATTTTATTTCACCTTTATTTAACCAGGTAGGCTAGTTGAGAACAAGTTCTCATTTGCAACTGCGACCTGGCCAAGATAAAGCATAGCAGTGTGAACAGACAACACAGAGTTACACATGGAGTAAACAATTAACAAGTCAATAACACAGTAGAAAAAAAGGGGAGTCTATATACATTGTGTGCAAAAGGCATGAGGAGGTAGGCGAATAATTACAATTTTGCAGATTAGCACTGGAGTGATAAATGATCAGATGGTCATGTACAGGTAGAGATACTGGTGTGCAAAAGAGCAGAAAAGTAAATAAATAAAAACAGTGTGGGGATGAGGTAGGTGAAAATGGGTGGGCTATTTACCAATAGACTATGTACAGGTGCAGCGATCGGTTAGCTGCTCAGATAGCACATGTTTGAAGTTGGTGAAGGAGATAAAAGTCTCTCATGTCTCTCTCTCTCGTTCTCTCTCGTTCTCTCTCCCTGTCTTTCTAACGCTCTCCCTCTTGTTCTCTCTCCCTGTGCATGTCTCCCTCTTGTTCTCACTCTCTGTGCATGTCTCCCTCTTGTTCTCTCTCTCTGTGCATGTCTCCCTCTTGTTCTCTCTCTCTGTGCATGTCTCCCTCTTGTTCTCTCTCTGTGCATGTCTCCCTCTTGTTCTCTCTCTCCCTGTGCATGTCTCCCCTCTTGTTCTCACTCTCTGTGCATGTCTCCCTCTTGTTCTCTCTCTCTGTGCATGTCTCCCTCTTGTTCTCTCTCTCCCTGTGCATGTCTCCCTCTTGTTCTCACTCTCTGTGCATGTCTCCCTCTTGTTGCTCTCTCTGTGCATGTCTCCCTCTTGTTCTCTCTCTCTGTGCATGTCTCCCTCTCGTTCTCTCTCTCTCTCTGTGCATGTCTCCCTCTCGTTCTCACTCTCTGTGCATGTCTCCCTCTTGATCTCTCTCTGTGCATGTCTCCCTCTTGTTCTCTCTCTCTGTGCATGTCTCCCTCTCGTTCTCTCTCTCTCCCTGTGCATGTCTCCCTCTTGTTCTCACTCTCTGTGCATGTCTCCCTCTTGTTCTCTCTCTCTGTGCATGTCTCCCTCTTGTTCTCTCTCTCTGTGCATGTCTCCCTCTCGTTCTCTCTCTCTCTCTGTGCATGTCTCCCTCTCGTTATCACTCTCTGTGCATGTCTCCCTCTTGTTCTCTCTCTCTGTGCATGTCTCCCTCTCTGCTCTCTCTCTCTGTGCATGTCTCCCTGTTGTCTCTCTCTGTGCATGTCTCCCTTTCATTCTCTCTCGCTGTGCATGTCTCCCTTGTTCTCTCTCTCTCTGTGCATGTCTCCCTTTCATTCTCTCTCTCGCTGTGCATGTCTCCCTCTTGTTCTCTCTCTCTCTGTGCATGTCTCCCTTTCATTCTCTCTCTCTGTGCATGTCTCCCTCTTGTTCTCTCTCTCTCGTGCATGTCTCCCTCTTGTTCTCTCCCTCTCTGTGCATGTCTCCCTCTTGTTCTCTCTCTCTCTGTGCATGTCTCCTCTTCGTCTCTCTCTCTCTGTGCATGTCTCCCTCTTGTTTCTCTCTCCCTGTGCATGTCTCCTCTGTTCTCTCTCCCTCTGTGCATGTCTCCCTGTTGTTCTCTCCTCTGTGCATGTCTCCCTTTCATTCTCTCTCTCGCTGTGCATGTCTCCCCTCTTGTTCTCTCTCTCTGTGCATGTCTCCCTTTCATTCTCTCTCTCGCTGTGCATGTCTCCTCTTGTTCTCTCTCGCTGTGCATGTCTCCCTCTTGTTCTCTCTCTCTCTGTGCATGTCTCCCTCTTGTTCTCTCTCTCTCTGTGCATGTCTCCCTCTTGTTCTCTCTCTCTGTGCATGTCTCCCCTCTTGTTCTCTCTCTCTGTGCATGTCTCCCTCTTGTTCTCTCTCTCTGTGATGTCTCTCTCTGTTCTGCATGTCTCCCTCTAGTTTCTCTCTCTGTGCATGTCTCCCTCCCGTTGCTCTCTCCTCTCTGTGCATGTCTCCCTCTTGTTCTCTCGCTCTGTGCATGTCTCCTCTTGTTCTCTCTCTCTCTGTGCATGTCTCCCTCTTGTTCTCTCTCTCTGTGCATGTCTCCCTCTCGTTCTCACTCTCTCCCT
>NW_027012104.1:0-20787 GCF_036934945.1 Oncorhynchus masou masou
TCAAAATCAAATCAAATTTTATTCGTCACATACACATGGTTAGCAGATGTTAATGCGAGTGTAGCGAAATGCTTGTGCTTCTAATTCCGACAATGCAGTAATAACCAACAATTAATCTAACTAACAATTCCTAAACTACTGTCTTATACACATTGTAAGGGGATAAAGAATATGTACATAAGGATATATGAAAGAGTGATGGTACAGAGCAGCATTGGCAAGATACAGTAGATGGTATCGAGTACAGTATATACATATGAGATGAGTATGTAAACAAAGTGGCATAGTTAAAGTGGCTAGTGATACATGTATTACATAAGGATGCAGTCGATGATATAGAGTACAGTATATACGTATGCATATGAGATGAATAATGTAGGGTAAGTAACATTATATAAGGTAGCATTGTTTAAAGTGGCTAGTGATATATTTTACATCATTTCCCATCAATTCCCATTATTAAAGTGGCTGGAGTTGAGTCAGTGTCAGTGTGTTGGCAGCAGCCACTCAATGTTAGTGGTGGCTGTTTAACAGTCTGATGGCCTTGAGATAGAAGCTGTTTTTCAGTCTCTCGGTCCCAGCTTTGATGCACCTGTACTGACCTCGCCTTCTGGATGATAGCGGGGTGAACAGGCAGTGGCTCGGGTGGTTGATGTCCTTGATGATCTTTATGGCCTTCCTGTAACATCGGGTGGTGTAGGTGTCCTGGAGGGCAGGTAGTTTGCCCCCGGTGATGCGTTGTGCAGACCTCACTACCCTCTGGAGAGCCTTACGGTTGAGGGCGGAGCAGTTGCCGTACCAGGCGGTGATACAGCCCGCCAGGATGCTCTCGATTGTGCATCTGTAGAAGTTTGTGAGTGCTTTTGGTGACAAGCCAAATAACTTCAGCCTCCTGAGGTTGAAGAGGCGCTGCTGCGCCTTCTTCACGATGCTGTCTGTGTGAGTGGACCAATTTAGTTTGTCTGTGATGTGTATGCCGAGGAACTTAAAACTTGCTACTCTCTCCACTACCGCTCCATCGATGTGGATAGGGGGTGTCTCTGCTGTTTCCTGGAAGTCCACAATCATCTCCTTAGTTTTGTTGGACGTTGAGTGTGAGGTTATTTTCCATACCACACTCCGAGGGGCCCCTACCTCCCTGTAGGCCGGCCTCATTTGAGCAATCAAGCCCTACCACTGTTGTGTCGTCCGCAAACTTGATGATTAGAATTGGAGGCGTGCGTGGCCACGCAGTCGTGTGTGAACAGGGAGTACAGGAGAGGGCTCAGAACGCACCCTTGTGGGGCCCCAGTGTTGAGGATCAGCGGGGAGGAGATGTTACCTACCCTCACCACCTGGGGGCGGCCCGTCAGGAAGTCCTGTACCCAGTTGCACAGGGCGGGGTCGAGACCCAGGTCCCCAGCTTGATGACGAGCTTGGAGGGTACTATGGTGCTGAATGCCGAGCTGTAGTCGATGAACAGCATTCTCACATAGGTATTCCTCTTGTCCAGATGGGTTAGGGCAGTGTGCAGTGTGGTTGAGATTGCATCGTCTGGACCTATTTGAGCGGTAAGCAAATTGGAGTGGGTCTAGGATGTCAGGTAGGGTGGAGGTGATATGGTCCTTGACTAGTCTCTCAAAGCACTTCATGATGACGGAAGTGGAGTGCTACGGGGAGGTAGTCGTTAGTTCAGTTACCTTAGCTTTCTTGGGAACAGGAACAATGGTGGCCCTTGAAGCATGTGGGAACAGCAGACTGGTATAGGATTGATTGAATATGTCCGTAAACACACCAGCCAGCTGGTGTGCGCATGCTCTGTGGGCGCGGCTGGGGATGCCGTCTGGGCCTGCAGCCTTGCGAGGTTAGCACGTTTAAATGTTTTACTCACCTCGGCTGCAGTGAAGGAGAGACCACATTTTTCCGTTGCAGGCAGTGTCAGTGGCACTGTATTGTCCTCAAAGCGGGCAAAAAAGTTATTTAGTCTGCATGGGAGCAAGACATCCTGGTCCGTGACTGGGCTGGATTTCTTCCTGTAGTCCGTGATTGACTGTAGACCCTGCCACATGCCTCTTGTGTCTGAGCCGTTGAATTGGGATTCTACTTTGTCTCTGTACTGACGCTTAGCTTGTTTGATAGCCTTACGGAGGGAATATCTGCATTGTTTGTATTCAGTCATGTTACCAGACACCTTGTCCTGATTGAAAGCAGTGTTTCGCGCTTTCAGTTTCACGCGAATGCTGCCATCAATCCAAGGTTTCTGGTTAGGGAATGTTTTAATCGTTGCTATGGGAACGACATCTTCAACGCAGGTTCTAATGAACTCGCACACCGAATCAGCGTATCGTCAATGTTGTTATTTGACGCAATACGAAACATGTCCCAGTCCACGTGGTGGAAGCAGTCTTGGAGTGTGGAGTCAGCTTGGTCGGACCAGCGTTGGACAGACCTCAGCGTGGGAGCTTCTTTTTTTAACTTTTGTCTGTAGGCAGGTATCAGCAAAATGGAGTCGTGGTCAGCTTTTCCGAAAGGGGGGCGGGGCAGGGCCTTATATGCGTCGCGGAAGTTAGAGTAACATTGATCCAAGGTTTTTCCGCCCCTGGTTGCGCACTCGATATGCTGATAAAATTTAGGAGTCTTGTTTTCAGATTAGCCTTGTTAAAATCCCCCAACAATGAGTGCAGCCTCCGGATAAATGGTTTCCAGTTTGCAAAGAGTTAAATAAAGTTTGTTCAGAGCCATCGATGTCTGCTTGGGGGGGATATATACGGCTGTGATTATAATCGAAGAGAATTCTCTTGGTAGATAATGCGTCTATATTTGATTGTGAGGAATTCTAAATCAGGGTGAACAGAAGGATTTGAGTTCCTGTATGTTTCTTTCATCGCAATTCATGCCTCGTTAGCCATACACCCCTTACCCTCTTCTTACCAGAAACGTGTTTGTTTCTGGGTCGCGTGATGCGTGAGAAACCTATATTAACGTCGATAGAGTCTCTCCAGTGAGCCATGTTTCCGTGAAGCACAGAACGTTACAGTCTCTGATGTCCCTCTGGAATGCTACCCTTGCTCGGATTTCATCAACCTTGTTGTCAAGAGACTGGACATTGGCAAGAAGAATGCTAGGAAGTGGGGCACGATGTGCCCGTCTCCGTAGTCTGACCAGAATACCGCCACGTTTCCCTCTTTTTCGGAGTCGTTTTTTGGGTCGCTGCATGCGATCCATTCCGTTGTCCTGTTTGTAAGGCAGAACACAGGATCCGCGTCGCGAAAAACATATTTTTGGTCGTACTGATGGTGAGTTGAAGCTGATCTTATATACAGTAGTTCTTCTCGACTGTATGTAATGAAACCTAAGATGACCTGGGGTGCTAATGTAAGAAATAACACGTAAAAAAACAAAAAACTGCATAGTTTCCTAGGAACACGAAGCGAGGCGGCCATCTCTGTTGGCGCCGGAAGTACTATAGATGATTCCCTGCTCTATAGGAGTCTGACATGAAGTATTAATAGATGATTCCCTGCTCTATAGGAGTCTGATATGAAGTATTAATAGATGATTCCCTGCTCTATAGGAGTCTGACATGAAGTATTAATAGATGTAGATGATTCCCTGCTCTATAGTAGTCTGATATGAAGTATTAATAGATGATTCCCTGCTCTATAGGAGTCTGACATGAAGTATTAATAGATGATGCCCTGCTCTATAGGAGTCTGACATGAAGTATTAATAGATGTAGATGATTCCTGTCTCTATATGAGTCTGACATGAAGTATTAATAGATGATTCCTACTCTATAGGAGTCTGACATGAAATATTAATAGATGATTCCCTGCTCTATAGGAGTCTGATATGAAGTATTAATAGATGATTCCTTCTCTATAGGAGTCTGACATGAAGAATTAATAGATGTAGATTTCCTGCTCTAGGAGTCTGACATGAAGTATTAATAGATGATTCCTGATAGTCTGATATGAAGTATTAATAGATGTAGATGATTCCCTGCTCTATTGGAGTCTGATATGAAGTATTAATAGATGATTCTGCTCTATAGGAGTCTGACATGAAGTATTAATAGATGATTCCCTGCTCTATAGAGTCTGATATGAAGTATTAATAGATGATTCCTGCTCTATAGGAGTCTGATATGAAGTATTAATAGATGTAGATGATTCCCTGCTCTATTGGAGTCTGATATGAAGTATTAATAGATGATTCCCTGCTCTATAGGAGTCTGACATGAAGTATTAATAGATGATTCCCTGCTCTACTAGGGAGTCTGACATGTAGTATTAATAGATGATTCCCTGCTCTATTTGAGTCTGATATGAAGTATTAATAGATGTAGATGAGTCCCTGCTCTATAGGAGTCTGACATGTAGTATTAATAGATGATTCCCTGCTCTATAGGAGTCTGATATGAAATATTAATAGATGATTCCCCCTGCTCTATAGGAGTCTGATATGAAGTATTAATAGATGTAGATGATTCCTGCTCTATTGGAGTCTGATATGAATTATTAATAGATGATTCCCTGCTCTATAGGAGTCTGACATGAAGTATTAATAGATGATTCCTGCTCTATAGGAGTCTGATCGTAGTATTAACAGATGATTCCCTGCTCTATTGGAGTCTGATATGAAGTATTAATAGATGTAGATGATTCTCGTTCTATTGGAGTCTGACAGTGAAATATCAATAGATGATTCCCTGCTCTATAGGAGTCTGACATGAAGTATTAATAGATGATTCCCTGCTCTATAGGAGTCTGACGTAGTATTAATAGATGATTCCCTGCTCTATTGGAGTCTGATATGAAGTATTAATATATGTAGATGATTCCCTGCTCTACTGGAGTCTGATATGAAGTATTAATAGATGATTCCCTGCTCTATAGGAGTCTGACAAGAAGTATTAATAGATGTAGATGATTCCCTGCTCTATAGGAGTCTGGTATGAAGTATTAATAGATGTAGATGATTCCCTGCTCTGTAGGAGTCTGATATGAAGTATTAATAGATGTAGATGATTCCCTGCTCTATAGGAGTCTGATATGAAGTATTAATAGATGATTCCCTGCTCTATTGGAGTCTGATATGAAGTATCAATAGATGATTCCCTGCTCTATTGGAGTCTGATATGAAGTATTAATAGATGTAGATGATTCCCTGCTCTATAGAGTCTGATATGAAGTATCAATAGATGATTCCCTGCTCTATAGGAGTCTGATGAAGTATCAATAGATGATTCCCTGCTCTATAGGAGTCTGATATGAAGTATTAATAGATGATTCCCTGCTCTATAGGAGACTGATATGAAGTATTAATAGATGTAGATGATTCCCTGCTCTATAGGAGTCTGATATGAAGTATCAATAGATGATTCCCTGCTCTATAGGAGTCTGATATGAAGTATTAATAGATGATTCCCTGCTCTATAGGAGACTGATATGAAGTATTAATAGATGTAGATGATTCCCTGCTCTATTGGAGTCTGATATGAAGTATTAATAGATGATTCCCTGCTCTATTGGAGTCTGATATGAAGTATCAATAGATGATTCCTTGCTCTATAGGAGTCTGACATGAAGTATCAATAGATGATTCCCTGCTCTATAGGAGTCTGATATGAAGTATCAATAGATGATTCCCTGCTCTATTGGAGTCTGATATGAAGTTTTAATAGCAGCAGAGATGGCTGTTAAGGGAATTTTTATCAATGATGACTAATTATGTATACATTTCAATCAGGACTGACGAGTCCAAATGCTATTATGTACTGTACATGTATTCATTTTCTCTCTTGCTCCCATTCCCAATTGAATATAATATAGTCAGGAGTTTAGAACAGTGCCTTGATACAAATGGATGAACTAATGATCTCCAGATGGCAGGGACGGACTATCTCCAGACGGTCTAGCATGCTATCTACACTGACTGACCTTGGCTTTAGGCGAGGAGGGAAGGACTCTCTTGAATTAAACGCTGATACCTGACTTTTAAGACCAGGGCTCTGTCCATTCTTATAAAATATAGGGTCTTACAAACCCTTAAATGCATTGACAGAGTGTTTAATGTTGATTGGGAAATAAAACAGAGGAATTTAGAATTCTTTCAAAAATGGCCTTTATTTTTCTTCTTACCAACATATCAAAAATCAAGCGTTTATGTATAGCTGGGAGTGGTGATATCGGTTCAGGGAAATAAAGTCTCATCCAGGTTTTAGTACTCTCATCTCTCTAACAAATCACTGCTTAGTTTAGTCGTTATACCATATGTGTATTATATGCTTATTGAAAACAACTGATGATTCACTTATTTAAAAATGTTTTTTTGCTATGTCTTGCTAGTTGATTAAACCTATAGAAACAGACCATTACATGTTCCGCCCCATGCCTCAGTGTTTGGAATCAATCACTTTATGAGTTGAAAACCTATAGAATTATACACATAGACAAAGCCATGTTTAAGTTGAATTTGTCCTCAGTGAAAGGGTTAACTCTTCCCCCTGCAGTGTCGTCTGAGGACAAGTCTGCCACGGCCCTGTAGGGTGACCATAAACATGGTTTAATCACCACCCTGTAGCTCTATTATAACCCTCTTTAGGATACAACGGCTACAACCACCACCAACCCATAAACACCTTACTAAAAGCGTTATGAGGAAATCTTATTGAATATAGCTGTATTGCAGGGGAACCAGGCTCTGTTATGATATGGATGTTGCAGGGGAACCAGGCTTTGTTATGATATGAATGTTGCAGGGGAACCAGGCTCTGTCTCTGTTATGATATGGATGTTACAGGGGAAACAGACTCTGTCTCTGTTATGATATGGATGTTACAGGGGAACCAGGCTCCGTCTCTGTTATGATATGGATGTTACAGGGGAAAAAGGCTCTGTCTCTGTTATGATATGGATGTTACAGGGGAACCAGGCTCTGTCTCTGTTATGATATGGATGTTACAACGGAACCAGGCTCTGTTATGATATGGATGTTACAGGGGAACCAGGCTCTGTTATGATATGGATGTTACAGGGGAACCAGGCTCTGTTATGATATGGATGTTGCAGGGGAACCAGGCTCTGTTATGATATGGATGTTACAGGGGAACCAGGCTCTGTCTCTGTTATGATATGGATGTTACAGGGGAACCAGGATCTGTCTCTGTTATGATATGGATGTTGCAGGGGAACCAGCCTCTGTCTCTGTTATGATATGGATGTTACAGGGGAAACAGGCCCTGTCTCTGTTATGATATGGATGTTGCAGGGGAACCAGGCTCTGTCTCTGTTATGATATGGATGTTACAGGGAACCAGGCTCTGTCTCTGTTATGATATGGATGTTACAGGGGAACAAGGCTTGTGTCTCTGTTATGGATGTTACAGGGGATCAGGCTCTGTCTCTGTTATGATATGGATGTTACAGGGGAACCAGGCTCTGTTATGATATGGATGTTGCAGGGGAACCAGGCTCTGTCTCTGTTATGATATGGATGTTACAGGGGAACCAGGCTCCATCTCTGTTATGAAATGGATGTTACAGGGGAACCAGGCTCCATCTCTGTTATGATATGGATGTTACAGGGGAACCAGGCTCTGTTATGATATGGATGTTACAGGGGAACCAGGCTCCGTCTCTGTTATGATATGGATGTTACAGGGGAACCAGGCTCTGTCTCTGTTATGATATGGATGTTACAGGGGAAACAGGCCCTGTCTCTGTTATGATATGGATGTTACAGGGGAACCAGGCTCTGTCTCTGTTATGATATGGATGTTACAGGGGAACCAGGCTCTGTCTCTGTTATGATATGGATGTTACAGGGGAACCAGGCTCCGTCTCTGTTATGATATGGATGTTACAGGGGAACCAGGCTCTGTCTCTGTTATGATATGGATGTTACAGGGGAACCAGGCTCCGTCTCTGTTATGATATGGATGTTACAGGGGAAAAGGCTCTGTCTCTGTTATGATATGGATGTTACAGGGGAACCAGGCTCTGTCTCTGTTATGATATGGATGTTACAGCGGAACCAGGCTCTGTTATGATATGGATGTTACAGGGGAACCAGGCTCTGTTATGATATGGATGTTACAGAACCAGGCTCTGTTATGATATGGATGTTGCAGGGGAACCAGGCTCTGTTATGATATGGATGTTACAGGGGAACCAGGCTCTGTCTCTGTTATGATATGGATGTTACAGGGGAACCAGGCTCTGTCTCTGTTATGATATGGATGTTGCAGGGGAACCAGCCTCTGTCTCTGTTATGATATGGATGTTAAAGGGGAAACAGGCCCTGTCTCTGTTATGATATGGATGTTGCAGGGGAACCAGGCTCTGTCTCTGTTATGATATGGATGTTACAGGGGAACCAGACTCTGTCTCTGTTATGATATGGATGTTGCAGGGGAACAAGGCTCTGTCTCTGTTATGATATGGATGTTACAGGGGAAACAGGCTCTGTCCCTGTTATGATATGGATGTTACAGGGGAAACAGGCCCTGTCTCTGTTATGATATGGATGTTACAGGGGAACCAGGCTCTGTCTCTGTTATGATATGGATGTTACAGGGGAACAAGGCTCTGTCTCTGTTATGGATGTTACAGGGGATCCAGGCTCCGTCTCTGTTATGATATGGATTTTACAGGGGAACCAGGCTCTGTTATGATATGGATGTTGCAGGGGAACCAGGCTCTGTCTCTGTTATGATATGGATGTTACAGGGGAACCAGGCTCCGTCTCTGTTATGATATGGATGTTACAGGGGAACCAGGCTCTGTTATGATATGGATGTTGCAGGGGAACCAGGCTCTGTCTCTGTTATGATATGGATGTTACAGGGGAACCAGGCTCTGTCTCTGTTATGATATGGATGTTACAGCGGAACCAGGCTCTGTTATGATATGGATGTTACAGGGGAACCAGGCTCTGTCTCTGTTATGATATGGATGTTACAGGGGAACCAGCCTCTGTCTCTGTTATGATATGGATGTTACAGGGGAACCAGGCTCCATCTCTGTTATGATATGGATGTTACAGGGGAACCAGCCTCTGTCTCTGTTATGATATGGATGTTACAGGGGAAAAGGATCCGTCTCTGTTATGATATGTATGTTACAGGGGAACCAGGCTCTGTTATGATATGGATGTTACAGGGGAACCAGGCTCTGTCTGTTATGATATGGATGTTACAGCGGAACCAGCCTCTGTCTCTGTTATGATATGGATGTTACAGGGGAACCAGGCTCTGTTATGATATGTATGTTACAGGGGAACCAGGCTCTGTTATGATATGGATGTTACAGGGGAACCAGGCTCCGTCTCTGTTATGATATGGATGTAACAGGGGAACCAGGCTCTGTCTCTGTTTTGATATGGATGTTACAGGGGAAACAGGCTCTGTTATGATATGGATGTTGCAGGGGAACCAGGCTCTGTTATGATATGGATGTTACAGGGTAACCAGGCTCTGTCTCTGTTATGATATGGATGTTACAGGGGAACCAAGCTCTGTTATGATATGGATGTTACAGGGAAACCAGGCTCTGTCTCTGTTATGATATGAATGTTACAGTGGAACCAGGCTCCGTCTCTGTTATGATATGGATGTTACAGGGGAAAAAGGCTCTGTCTCTGTTATGATATGGATGTTACAGGGGAACCAGGCTCTGTCTCTGTTATGATATGGATGTTACAACGGAACCAGGCTCTGTTATGATATGGATGTTACAGGGGAACCAGGCTCTGTTATGATATGGATGTTACAGGGGAACCAGGCTCTGTTATGATATGGATGTTGCAGGGGAACCAGGCTCTGTTATGATATGGATGTTACAGGGGAACCAGGCTCTGTCTCTGTTATGATATGGATGTTACAGGGGAACCAGGCTCTGTCTCTGTTATGATATGGATGTTGCAGGGGAACCAGCCTCTGTCTCTGTTATGATATGGATGTTACAGGGGAAACAGGCCCTGTCTCTGTTATGATATGGATGTTGCAGGGGAACCAGGCTCTGTCTCTGTTATGATATGGATGTTACAGGGGAACCAGGCTCTGTCTCTGTTATGATATGGATGTTGCAGGGGAACAAGACTCTGTCTCTGTTATGGATGTTACAGGGATCCAGGCTCTGTCTCTGTTATGATATGGATGTTACAGGGGAACAGGCTCTGTTATGATATGGATGTTCAGGCTCTGCTCTCTGTTATGATATGGATGTTACAGGGGAACCAGGCTCCATCTCTGTTATGGAAATGGATGAAACAGGCATCCTGTTACAGGGAACCAGGCTCTGTTATGATATGGATGTTACAGGGGAACCAGGCTCCGTCTCTGTTATGATATGGATGTTACAGGGGAACCAGGCTCTGTCTCTGTTATGATATGGATGTTACAGGGAAACAGGCTCCATCTCTGTTATGATATGGATGTTACAGGGGAACCATCTCTGTTATGATATGGATGTTACAGGGGAACCAGGCTCGTCTCTGTTATGATATGGATGTTACAGCGGAACCAGGCTCCGTCTCTGTTATGATATGGATGTTACAGGGGAAAAAGGCTCTATCTCTGTTATGATATGGATGTTACAGGGGAACCAGGCTCTGTCTCTGTTATGATATGGATGTTACAGCGGAACCAGGCTCTGTTATGATATGGATGTTACAGGGGAACCAGGGTCTCTGTTATGATATGGATGTTACAGGGGAACCAGGCTCCTCTGTTATGATATGGATGTTGCAGGGGAACCAGGCTCTGTTATGATATGGATGTTACAGGGGAACCAGGCTCTGTCTCTGTTATGATATGGATGTTACAGGGGAACCAGGCTC
The DNA here is from genome assembly GCF_036934945.1 of Oncorhynchus masou masou. Classification (NCBI taxonomy): domain Eukaryota; kingdom Metazoa; phylum Chordata; class Actinopteri; order Salmoniformes; family Salmonidae; genus Oncorhynchus; species Oncorhynchus masou. Next base: position 10,822 of record NW_027012104.1, read on the forward strand.
CGTCTCTGTTATGATATGGATGTTGCAGGGGAACCAGGCTCTGTTATGATATGGATGTTACAGGGGAACCAGGCTCTGTCTCTGTTATGATATGGATGTTACAGAACCAGGCTCCGTCTCTGTTATGATATGGATGTTACAGGGGAACCAGGCTCTGTCTCTGTTATGATATGGATGTTACAGGGGAACCAGGCTCCGTCTCTGTTATGATATGGATGTTACAGGGGAACCAGGCTCTGTCTCTGTTATGATATGGATGTTACAGGGGAAAAGGCTCCGTCTCTGTTATGATATGGATGTTAGGCTCCTGTCTCAGGGGAACCAGGCTCTGTCTCTGTTATGATATGGATGTTACAGCGGAACCAGGCTCTGTTATGATATGGATGTTACAGGGAACCAGGCTCTGTTATGATATGGATGTTACAGGGGAACCAGGCTCTGTTATGATATGGATGTTGCAGGGGAACCAGGCTCTGTTATGATATGGATGTTACAGGGGAACCAGGCTCTGTCTCTGTTATGATATGGATGTTACAGGGGAACCAGGCTCTGTCTCTGTTATGATATGGATGTTGCAGGGGAACCAGCCTCTGTCTCTGTTATGATATGGATGTTACAGGGGAAACAGGCCCTGTCTCTGTTATGATATGGATGTTGCAGGGAACCAGGCTCTGTCTCTGTTATGATATGGATGTTACAGGGGAACCAGGCTCTGTCTCTGTTATGATATGGATGTTGCAGGGGAACAAGGCTCTGTCTCTGTTATGATATGGATGTTACAGGGGAAGCAGGCTCTGTCCCTGTTATGATATGGATATTTTAGGGGAAGCAGGCCCTGTCTGTTATGATATGGATGTTACAGGGAACCAGGCTCTGTCTCTGTTATGATATGGATGTTACAGAGACAGGCTCTGTCTCTGTTATGATATGGATGTTACAGAGACAGGCTCCGTCTCTGTTATGATATGGATGTTACAGGGGAACCAGGCTCTGTCTCTGTTATGATATGGATATTTACAGGGGAACCAGGCTCAAGTCTCTGTTATGATATGGATGTTACAGGGGAAAAGGGCTCTGTCTCTGTTATGATATGGATGATACAGGGGAACCAGGCTCTGTCTCTGTTATGATATGGATGTTACAGCGGAACCAGGCTCTGTTATGAAATGGATGTTACAGGGGAACCAGGCTCTGTTATGATATGGATGTTACAGGGGAACCAGGCTCTGTTATGATATGGATGTTGCAGGGGAACCAGGCTCTGTTATGATATGGATGTTACAGGGGAACCAGGCTCTGTCTCTGTTATGATATGGATGTTACAGGGGAACAAGGCTCTGTCTCTGTTATGATATGGATGTTGCAGGGGAACCAGCCTCTGTCTCTGTTATGATATGGATGTTACAGGGGAAACAGGCCCTGTCTCTGTTATGATATGGATGTTGCAGGGGAACCAGGCTCTGTCTCTGTTATGATATGGATGTTACAGGGGAACCAGGCTCTGTCTCTGTTATGATATGGATGTTACAGGGGAACCAGGCTCTGTCTCTGTTATGATATGGATGTTACAGGGGAACAAGACTCTGTCTCTGTTATGGATGTTACAGGGGATCCAGGCTCTGTCTCTGTTATGATATGGATGTTACAGGGGAACCAGGCTCTGTTATGATATGGATGTTGCAGGGGAACCAGGCTCTGTCTCTGTTATGATATGGATGTTACAGGGGAACCAGGCTCCATCTCTGTTATGAAATGGATGTTACAGGGGAACCAGGCTCCATCTCTGTTATGATGTGGATGTTACAGGGGAACCAGGCTCTGTTATGATATGGATGTTACAGGGGAACCAGGCTCCGTCTCTGTTATGATATGGATGTTACAGGGGAACCAGGCTCTGTCTCTGTTATGATATGGATGTTACAGGGGAAACAGGCTCCATCTCTGTTATGATATGGATGTTACAGGGGAACCAGGCTCTGTTATGATATGGATGTTACAGGGGAACCAGGCTCCGTCTCTGTTATGATATGGATGTTACAGGGGAACCAGGCTCCGTCAATGTTATGATATGGATGTTACAGGGGAAAAAGGCTCTATCTCTGTTATGATATGGATGTTACAGGGGAACCAGGCTCTGTCTCTGTTATGATATGGATGTTACAGCGGAACCAGGCTCTGTTATGATATGGATGTTACAGGGGAACCAGGCTCTGTTATGATATGGATGTTACAGGGGAACCAGGCTCTGTTATGATATGGATGTTGCAGGGGAACCAGGCTCTGTTATGATATGGATGTTACAGGAGAACCAGGCTCTGTCTCTGTTATGATATGGATGTTACAGGGGAACCAGGCTCCGTCTCTGTTATGATATGGATGTTGCAGGGGAACCAGGCTCTGTTATGATATAGATGTTACAGGGGAACCAGGCTCTGTCTCTGTTATGATATGGATGTTACAGGGGAACCAGGCTCCGTCTCTGTTATGATATGGATGTTACAGGGGAACCAGGCTCTGTCTCTGTTATGATATGGATGTTACAGGGGAACCAGGCTCCGTCTCTGTTATGATATGGATGTTACAGGGGAACCAGGCTCTGTCTCTGTTATGATATGGATGTTACAGGGGAACCAGGCTCTGTCTCTGTTATGATATGGATGTTACAGCGGAACCAGGCTCTGTTATGATATGGATGTTACAGGGGAACCAGGCTCTGTTATGATATGGATGTTACAGGGGAACCAGGCTCTGTTATGATATGGATGTTGCAGGGGAACCAGGCTCTGTTATGATATGGATGTTACAGGGGAACCAGGCTCTGTCTCTGTTATGATATGGATGTTACAGGGGAACCAGGCTCTGTCTCTGTTATGATATGGATGTTGCAGGGGAACCAGCCTCTGTCTCTGTTATGATATGGATGTTACAGGGGAAACAGGCCCTGTCTCTGTTATGATATGGATGTTGCAGGGGAACCAGGCTCTGTCTCTGTTATGATATGGATGTTACAGGGGAACCAGGCTCTGTCTCTGTTATGATATGGATGTTGCAGGGGAACAAGGCTCTGTCTCTGTTATGATATGGATGTTACAGGGGAAACAGGCTCTGTCCCTGTTATGATATGGATGTTACAGGGGAAACAGGCCCTGTCTCTGTTATGATATGGATGTTACAGGGGAACCAGGCTCTGTCTCTGTTATGATATGGATGTTACAGGGGAACCAGGCTCTGTCTCTGTTATGATATGGATGTTACAGGGGAACCAGGCTCCGTCTCTGTTATGATATGGATGTTACAGGGGAACCAGGCTCTGTCTCTGTTATGATATGGATGTTACAGGGGAACCAGGCTCCGTCTCTGTTATGATATGGATGTTACAGGGGAAAAAGGCTCTGTCTCTGTTATGATATGGATGTTACAGGGGAACCAGGCTCTGTCTCTGTTATGATATGGATGTTACAGCGGAACCAGGCTCTGTTATGATATGGATGTTACAGGGGAACCAGGCTCTGTTATGATATGGATGTTACAGGGGAACCAGGCTCTGTTATGATATGGATGTTGCAGGGGAACCAGGCTCTGTTATGATATGGATGTTACAGGGGAACCAGGCTCTGTCTCTGTTATGATATGGATGTTACAGGGGAACAAGGCTCTGTCTCTGTTATGATATGGATGTTGCAGGGGAACCAGCCTCTGTCTCTGTTATGATATGGATGTTACAGGGGAAACAGGCCCTGTCTCTGTTATGATATGGATGTTGCAGGGGAACCAGGCTCTGTCTCTGTTATGATATGGATGTTACAGGGGAACCAGACTCTGTCTCTGTTATGATATGGATGTTGCAGGGGAACAAGGCTCTGTCTCTGTTATGATATGGATGTTACAGGGGAAACATGCTCTGTCCCTGTTATGATATGGATGTTACAGGGGAAACAGGCCCTGTCTCTGTTATGATATGGATGTGACAGGGGAACCAGGCTCTGTCTCTGTTATGATATGGATGTTACAGGGGAACAAGGCTCTGTCTCTGTTATGGATGTTACAGGGGATCCAGGCTCCGTCTCTGTTATGATATGGATGTTACAGGGGAACCAGGCTCTGTTATGATATGGATGTTGCAGGGGAACCAGGCTCTGTCTCTGTTATGATATGGATGTTGCAGGGGAACCAGGCTCTGTCTCTGTTATGATATGGATGTTACAGGGGAACCAGACTCTGTCTCTGTTATGATATGGATGTTGCAGGGGAACAAGGCTCTGTCTCTGTTATGATATGGATGTTACAGGGGAAACATGCTCTGTCCCTGTTATGATATGGATGTTACAGGGGAACCAGGCTCTGTCTCTGTTATGATATGGATGTTACAGGGAAACCAGGCTCTGTCTCTGTTATGATATGGATGTTGCAGGGGAACAAGGCTCTGTCTCTGTTATGATATGGATGTTACAGGGGAAACAGGCTCTGTCCCTGTTATGATATGGATGTTACAGGGGAAACAGGCCCTGTCTCTGTTATGATATGGATGTTACAGGGGAACCAGGCTCTGTCTCTGTTATGATATGGATGTTACAGGGGAACCAGGCTCTGTCTCTGTTATGATATGTATGTTACAGGGGAACCAGGCTCTGTTATGATATGGATGTTACAGGGGAACCAGGCTCTGTCTCTGTTATGATATGGATGTTACAGCGGAACCAGCCTCTGTCTCTGTTATGATATGGATGTTACAGGGGAACCAGGCTCTGTTATGATATGTATGTTACAGGGGAACCAGGCTCTGTTATGATATGGATGTTACAGGGGAACCAGGCTCTGTCTCTGTTATGATATGGATGTTACAGGGGAACCAGACTCTGTCTCTGTTATGATATGGATGTTGCAGGGGAACAAGGCTCTGTCTCTGTTATGATATGGATGTTACAGGGGAAACATGCTCTGTCCCTGTTATGATATGGATGTTACAGGGGAAACAGGCCCTGTCTCTGTTATGATATGGATGTGACAGGGGAACCAGGCTCTGTCTCTGTTATGATATGGATGTTACAGGGGAACAAGGCTCTGTCTCTGTTATGGATGTTACAGGGGATCCAGGCTCCGTCTCTGTTATGATATGGATGTTACAGGGGAACCAGGCTCTGTTATGATATGGATGTTGCAGGGGAACCAGGCTCTGTCTCTGTTATGATATGGATGTTACAGGGGAACCAGGCTCCGTCTCTGTTATGATATGGATGTTACAGGGGAACCAGGCTCTGTTATGATATGGATGTTGCAGGGGAACCAGGCTCTGTCTCTGTTATGATATGGATGTTACAGGGGATCCAGGCTCTGTCTCTGTTATGATATGGATGTTACAGGGGAACCAGGCTCTGTTATGATATGGATGTTGCAGGGGAACCAGGCTCTGTCTCTGTTATGCTATGGATGTTACAGGGGAACCAGGCTCCGTCTCTGTTATGATAAGGATTTTACAGGGGAACCAGGCTCTGTTATGATATGGATGTTACAGGGGAACCAGGCTCTGTCTCTGTTATGATATGGATGTTACAGGGGAACCAGCCTCTGTCTCTGTTATGATATGGATGTTACAGGGGAACCAGGCTCCATCTCTGTTATGATATGGATGTTACAGGGGAACCAGCCTCTGTCTCTGTTATGATATGGATGTTACAGGGGAACCAGGATCCGTCTCTGTTATGATATGTATGTTACAGGGGAACCAGGCTCTGTTATGATATGGATGTTACAGGGGAACCAGGCTCTGTCTCTGTTATGATATGGATGTTACAGCGGAACCAGCCTCTGTCTCTGTTATGATATGGATGTTACAGGGGAACCAGGCTCTGTTATGATATGTATGTTACAGGGGAACCAGGCTCTGTTATGATATGGATGTTACAGGGGAACCAGGCTCCGTCTCTGTTATGATATGGATGTAACAGGGGAACCAGGCTCTGTCTCTGTTTTGATATGGATGTTACAGGGGAAACAGGCTCTGTTATGATATGGATGTTGCAGGGGAACCAGGCTCTGTTATGATATGGATGTTACAGGGGAACCAGGCTCTGTCTCTGTTATGATATGGATGTTACAGGGGAACCAAGCTCTGTTATGATATGGATGTTACAGGGAAACCAGGCTCTGTCTCTGTTATGATATGAATGTTACAGTGGAACCAGGCTCCGTCTCTGTTATGATATGGATGTTACAGGGGAACCAGGCTCTGTCTCTGTTATGATATGGATGTTACAGGGGAACCAGCCTCTGTCTCTGTTATGATATGGATGTTGCAGGGGAACCAGGCTCCGTCTCTGATATGATATGGATGTTACAGGGGAACCAGACTCTGTTATGATATGGATGTTACAGGGGAACCAGGCTCTGTCTCTGTTATGATATGGATGTTACAGGGAAACCAGGCTCTGTCTCTGTTATGATATGGATGTTGCAGGGGAACCAGGCTCTGTTATGATATGGATGTTACAGGGGAACCAGGCTCTGTTATGATATGGATGTTACAGGGGAAACAGGCTCTGTCTCTGTTATGATATGATTGTTACAGGGGAACCAGGCTCTGTCTCTGTTATGATATGGATGTTACAGGGGAACCAGGCTCCGTCTCTGTTATGATATGGATGTTACAGGGGAACCAGGCTCTGTTATGATATGGATGTTACAGGGGAACCAGGCTCTGTCTCTGTTATGACCTCAGGACTTCTCTCTCCTCCTCTGTCACATGGGCCTATCAGCTGATGTACGAAGGGCTATATAAATAAATTTGATTTGATTTGATTTATGATATGGATGCTGCACATTAACTTGGCAGGCTCCAAGAGGATTAAGGGAGATGGTTTTCAAGAAGGGCAATTTCCTGGTTGATAAATATTTTCCTGCTTACCATGGAGACTACCAGCACCCCTGACCCACACGGCTGGAGTAAGGAGAAGGACAATCAAATGAGTGACAAGGCAGGTTTAAAGACATTCTCAATCTAATTACTACTCCTTTTTCCAGACTAATGCATCTGATAATGCTTTGATATGTTAGAATTTCTCCACACATCCCAGTTCCCCACTGCCTGGTGAGACATCCCCTGCTCCTCTCCTCTTCTCCTCTCCTCTCCTCTTCCACTCCCCTCCCCTCCCCCTCCCCTCATCTTCTCCTGTCCTCCTGTCCTCCTCTCCTCTCATCCTCTCCTACCTTGCTCCTCCTCTCCTCTCCTTTCCTCCCTCCTCCTCTCCTCTCTCCTCTCCTCCTCTCCTCTCTAACATCTACTAACTGACACACTGACAGAACATTATTACATGTCATTACACTTCTTAAATCACAATTCTACTCCAGCCTCCCCTCTGAAAATGATTATTCTATGAGACCAGGTTTTAATGGAAAGTGTCGTCTCCACTTTACGTCCTCCCTCTCCTCCTCTGTCCCATGGAGCTATCAGCTGTCTGGTTATCATCAGCCAGTCTGGTTATCTCAGAACTTCTCTCCTCTTCTTCTCCTCTGTTACATGGAGCTATCAGCTTCTGTTATCTCAGGACTTCTCTCTCCTCTCTTCTCCTCTGTCACATGGAGCTATCAGCTGGTCTGGTTATCTCAGAACTTTCCTCTTCTCCTCTGTTACATGGAGCTATCAGCTGTCTGGTGACCTCAGGACTTCTCTCTCCTCCTCTGTCACATGGGCCTATCAGCTGTCTGGTGACCTCAGGACTCTCTCTCTCCTCCTCTGTCACATGGGCCTAACAGCTGTCTGGTGATCTCAGGACTTCTCTCTCCTCCTCTGTCACATGGGCCTATCAGCTGTCTGGTGACCTCAGGACTCTCTCTCCTCCTCTGTCACATGGGCCTATCAGCTGTCTGGTGACCTCAGGACTTCTCTCTCTCCTCCTCTGTCACATGGGCCTAACAGCTGTCTGGTGATGTCAGGACTTCTCTCTCCTCCTCTGTCACATGGGCCTATCAGCTGTCTGGTGACCTCAGGACTTCTCTCTCTCCTCCTCTGTCACATGGGCCTATCAGCTGTCTGGTGACCTCAGGACTTCTCTCTCTCCTCCTCTGTCACATGGGCCTATCAGCTGTCTGGTGACCTCAGGACTTCTCTCTCTCCTCCTCTGTCACATGGGCCTATCAGCTGTCTGTTATCTCAGGACTTCTCTCTCCTCCTCTGTCTCATGGGCCTATCAGCTGTCTGGTGATGTCAGGACTTCTCTCTCCTCCTCTGTCCCATGGAGCTATCAGCTGTCTGGTGATGTCAGGACTTCTCTCTCCTCCTCTGTCACATAGGCCTATCAGCTGTCTGGTGATGTCAGGACTTCTCTCTCCTCCTCTGTCACATGGGCCTATCAGCTGTCTGGTGATGTCAGGACTTCTCTCTCTCCTCCTCTGTCACATGGGCCTATCAGCTGTCTGGTGATGTCAGGACTTCTCTCTCCTCCTCTGTCACATGGGCCTATCAGCTGTCTGGTGATGTCAGGACTTCTCTCTCCTCCTCTGTCACATGGGCCTATCAGCTGTCTGGTGATGTCAGGACTTCTCTCTCCTCCTCTGTCACATGGGCCTATCAGCTGTCTGGTGCCCTCAGGACCTCTCTCCTCCTCTGTCACATGGGCCTATCAGCTGTCTGGTGATGTCAGGACTTCTCTCTCCTCCTCTGTCACATGGGCCTATCAGCTGTCTGGTGACCTCAGGACTTCTCTCTCCTCCTCTGTCACATGGGCCTATCAGCTGTCTGGTGATGTCAGGACTTCTCTCTCCTCCTCTGTCACATGGGCCTATCAGCTGTCTGGTGACCTCAGGACTTCTCTCTCCTCCTCTGTCACATGGGCCTATCAGCTGTCTGGTGATGTCAGGACTTCTCTCTCCTCCTCTGTCACATGGGCCTATCAGCTGTCTGGTGATGTCAGGACTTCTCTCTCCTCCTCTGTCACATGGGCCTATCAGCTGTCTGGTGATGTCAGGACTTCTCTCTCCTCCTCTGTCACATGGGCCTATCAGCTGTCTGGTGATGTCAGGACTTCTCTCTCCTCCTCTGTCACATGGGCCTATCAGCTGTCTGGTGACCTCAGGACTTCTCTCTCCTCCTCTGTCACATGGGCCTATCAGCTGTCTGGTGACCTCAGGACTTCTCTCTCCTCCTCTGTCACATGGGCCTAACAGCTGTCTGGTGACCTCAGGAATTCTCTCTCTCCTCCTCTGTCACATGGGCCTATCAGCTGTTTGGTGACCTCAGGACTTCTCTCTCCTCCTCTGTCACATGGGCCTATCAGCTGTCTGGTGATCTCAGGACTTCTCTCTCCTCCTCTGTCACATGGGCCTATCAGATGTCTGGTGACCTCAGGACTTCTCTCTCCTCCTCTGTCACATGGGCCTATCAGCTGTCTGGTGACCTCAGGACTTCTCTCTCCTCCTCTGTCACATGGGCCTATCAGCTGTCTGGTGATCTCAGGACTTCTCTCTCCTCCTCTGTCACATGGGCCTATCAGCTGTCTGGTGATGTCAGGACTTCTCTCTCTCCTCCTCTGTCACATGGGCCTATCAGCTGTCTGGTGATCTCAGGACTTCTCTCTCCTCCTCTGTCACATGGGCCTATCAGCTGTCTGGTGATGTCAGGACTTCTCTCTCCTCCTCTGTCACATGGGCCTATCAGCTGTCTGGTGACCTCAGGACTTCTCTCTCCTCCTCTGTCACATGGGCCTAACAGCTGTCTGGTGACCTCAGGACTTCTCCTCCTCTGTCACATGGGCCTATCAGCTGTCTGGTGATGTCAGGACTTCTCTCTCCTCCTCTGTCACATGGGCCTATCAGCTGTCTGGTGATGTCAGGACTTCTCTCTCTCCTCCTCTGTTACATGGGCCTAACAGCTGTCTGGTGATGTCAGGACTTCTCTCTCTCCTCCTCTGTCACATGGGCCTATCAGCTGTCTGGTGACCTCAGGACTTCTCTCTCCTCCTCTGTCACATGGGC
>NW_027012105.1:0-20781 GCF_036934945.1 Oncorhynchus masou masou
GATAGAGAGATAGAGAGAGAGAGGAGAGAGAGATAGAGAGAGAGATAAAGAGAGAGAGAAAGAGAGAGAGAGAGAGAGAGAGAGAGAGAAAGAGAGAGAGAGAGAGAGGAGAGAGAGAGAGAGAGAGAGAGAAAGAGAGAGAGAGAGAGAGAAAGAGAGAGAGAGAGAGAGAGAGGAGAGAGAGGAGAGAGAGAGAGAGAGAGAGAGAGGAGAGAGAGAGAGAGAGAGAGGAGAGAGAGAGAGAGAGAGAGAGAGAGAGAGAGAGAGAGAGAGAGAGAGAGAGAGAGAGAGAGAGAGAGAGAGAGAGAGAGAGAGAGAGAGAGAGAGAGAGAGAGAAAGAAAGAAAGGACTTCTTTGTTGGTTCCTAGAGGGCATCATTGCAATCAAACATTCCTGAGGATACCATGGTTAACTGGGTTGGATTCATTCCTGAGGATACCATGGTTAACTGGGTTGGATTCATTCCTGAGGATACCATGGTTAACTGGGTTGGATTCATTCCTGAGGATACCATGGTTAACTGGGTTGGATTCATTCCTGAGGATACCATGGTTAACTGGGTTGGATTCATTCCTGATGATACCATGGTTAACTGTTGATTCATTCCTGAGGATACCATGGTTAACTGGGTTGGAACTGGGTTGGATTCAAACAACATAGTGTGACTGACCATCCATTACAAAGCTGTTGCGAAGAATCCACAGGATACATAAACGTGATGTCAGCCATGTCAGCCTCAGTGAACCTTTTCAGTGAAGAGTCCAGCCAAGCCTAGTGAACCTTTTCAGTGAGGAGTCCAGCCAAGCCTAGTGAACCTTTTCAGTGAAGAATCCAGCCGAGCCTAGTGAACCTTTTCAGTGAGGAGTCCAGCCAAGCCTAGTGAACCTTTTCAGTGAGGAGTCCAGCCAAGTGCTTTTCTCGCCTAGTGAACCTTTTCAGTGAGGAATCCAGCCGAGCCTAGTGAACCTTTTCAGTAAGAATCCAGCCGAGCCTAGTGAACCTTTTTCAGTGAAGAATCCCAGCCTAGTGAACCTTTTCAGTGAAGAATCCAGCCAAGCCTCGTGAACCTTTTCAGTGAAGAGTCCAGCCGAGCCTAGTGAACCTTTTCAGTGAGGTATCCAGCCAAGGAAACCTTTTGGTAGTCAAGAAGCCTCGTGAACCTTTTCAGTAAACATGTCAGCCAAGCCTCTGTGAACCTTTTCATGTGTCAGAAGGACCCCGTTGAAACAGGGCACTCTAGTAAACATCTGGTAACATGTTATAAACTTGTTATAAACCCTAAACATGTCCTGAATAAACATGTTATAAACTGTCCTAAATCACAATCTGTCCTAAACATGTTATAAACCCCTGTCCTGAATCACAATCTGTCCTAAACATTATAAACCCCTGTCCTGAATCACAATCTGTCCTAAACATGTTACTAAACCCTGTCCTGAATCACAATCTGTTGTAAACCCCTGTCCTGAATCACAATCTGTCCTAAACATGTTATAAACCTCTGTCCTGAATCACGATCTGTCCTAAACATGTTATAAACCTCTGTCCTGAATCACGATCTGTCCTAAACATGGTATAAACCTCTGTCCTGCAGCACCGTCTGTCCTAAACATGTTAGAAACATTACAGTCTATCAATGTTTACATGAACTTGAGGAAATGATGTCATCTAATATGTAAATGCTGTAAATTCTCTTGATTAATTCTAATCGTATCAACCTGTTACAACTGGATTCAATGATGTCATATGTAGAGACAGACTATCTAGTACTGTAGGTCTGTCCCCTTTATTAAGGCACACATCTTTACACCTGGCAGCCGTGGACCCTGTGGCTGCTACTATGCTTATCATAATACTATTCACCAGGCTTACTGTCCTAAATGATATAGCAGTGTTGTGATGTTCCATATTGGACATCAAAAGGAGGTCAGCTGCTCTGCATGGTTGAATATGTTGTCTTCTGCTGCCTACTCAAACAAACTGGATGTGTGTTACAGTGTGCATGTGTGTGCACATGCTTGTGAGCGTCTGTCCTAAATGATATAGCAGTGTTGTGATGTTCCGTCCGTCCGTCCAACTGATGTGTGTCTGTCATGTCTGTCTGTCTGTCTGTGTGTCTCTGTGTGTGTGTGTGTGTGTGTGTGTGTGTGTGTCAGCCTGGGTGGGCTCTGACCCTGTGATGACATTTTGTCTCATCTGTGACCTACTCTATGGTGTCTCAGAAGGCTATTCTTACTTCCTACCCTGGCCTGACATGCACCGATCCTTCAGATGCCTGTCATCAGCAGCAACACAGTGGCAGACAGAGTCAGTCATTCTACCATCCACTCGTGTTACCTTTTCAAGTTGAACTTCCATGTGTAAGGAATATATTGGAAAACTTACTCATTCACTGACTGTACAGAGGGACTATCCACCCACTAAACCTGATGACTATCTGACACAATAATTATAATAATTAGTTACCCAGAAGTACTTCTGTGGGGAATGCCGTTAAAGGAGCAATATGCAGGAATCGCTCCACCATTTCCTGGTTTGTAAAGTTCTCATAGTTCTCCTGATATCAGTTTAGGTGCCAAATCAAGAAGTAGTAGATCTTTAACCTAAATTATTGTATTGTCAGCTGTTTGAAGCTGGTGTACAAAACCGAAAGTAAAAGACGAGGAAATTAAACACGGGAAGCATAGAAATAGCGTACATCTACCTCTTCTTAGATTTGCTTTCAATGAGAATGACAGATCTATAACTCACAATTCTATGTGAATTTGGTCAGGTCTACCCAAAAAGTTACATATTGCAGATTTAACAATTGTGCAAAGGAAGGAAGTGATGTCTCCTCCCTCGCAAACGGAAACTCGGCCATACCTCCCTTCCGCTAATCACGGCCAAAAAGCACATTTTTGTTATCATACATTTTTATGATACAGGCAAATGTGACTTTGTGACTGTGGTATCTAGTGGAAAACTTGTATTATCTGCACATGGGGCTGAAAATCACAGCACCAGTTTATGCACCGCCAATCGCCCAATCCTGATTCGTCCAAATAATCAACGACAAAAACCCCAAACTAGGAACTACCGCTGCTTGTAATCACATAACACTATGCAAGCCTTGACAGATTATCGCCTTTTTATCTGTCCATGAGAATTTTTCCACAATAATTTGTAGTTATTATTTAACCTTTCTTTATTTAACTAGACAAGTCAGTTAAGAACAAATTGTACCCCGGCCAAATCCCGACAACTCTGGGACAATTGTGCGTCGCCATATGGGACTCCCAATCACGGCCGGATGTGATACAGCCTGGATTCAAACCAGGGAATGTAGTCACGCGTCTTCCGCTGAGATGCAGTGCCTTAGACCGCTGCGCCACACGGGAGCCCAAATTACAAAATAATAAAATAATATGAAAGTCATGTCAATATGAAATATAACTTACAGATTGAAAGTGAAGCTTGTTTTCCAACCTCTGCCCACATGATGTGTCAGTTACCTCCTCTTAAACTCTGCTGGTCTTGCTAGGTGCCACTTAGGGGTTAAGACTGCCTTTGAGGCGCCTGCTTAACAGGGCTGATCGCTGCTGAGCCCCAAAGGCCCGTAAAACAGACAGAAGAAAGTGTTGGAATCCCTCTACGACGTGAACAATTAGTGCACTGACCTCTGGCCGCTGGAGGAATGTTAATCCAGACAGATGTAGAGATATTAACAGAATGCCCATAACACAGTAATAAATACTGTTCAGCACTGGGACAGCCCATTCAGTAATAACACTACCAGGGCTGTTCAGCACTGGGACAGCCCATTCAGTAATAACACTACCAGGCTGTTCAGCACTGGGACAGCCCATTCAGTAATAACACTACGAGGGCTGTTCAGCACTGGGACAGCCCATTCAGTAATAACACTACGAGGGCTGTTCAGCACTGGGACAGCCCATTCAGTAATAACACAGGGCTGTTCAGCAGCCCATTCAGTAATAACACTACGAGGGCTGTTCAGCACTGGGACAGCCCATTCAGTAATAACACTACTATTTAGCACTGGGACAGCCATTCAGTAATAACACTGGCTGTTCAGCACTGGGCCCATTCAGTAATAACACTACGAGGGCTGTTCAGCACTGGGACAGCCCATTCAGTAATAACACTACGAGGGCTGTTCAGCTGCCCATTCAGCACTGGGACAGCTCATTCAGTAATAACACTACCAGGGCTGTTCAGCACTGGGACAGCCCATTCAGTAATAACACTACGAGGGCTGTTCAGCACTGGGACAGCCCATTCAGTAATAACACTACGAGGGCTGTTCAGCACTGGGACAGCCCATTCAGTAATAACACTACGAGGGCTGTTCAGCACTGGGACAGCCCATTCAGTAATAACACTACCAGGGCTGTTCAGCACTGGGACAGCCCATTCAGTAATAACACTACGAGGGCTGTTCAGCACTGGGACAGCCCATTCAGTAATAACACTACGAGGGCTGTTCAGCACTGGGACAGCCCATTCAGTAATAACACTACGTTCAGGCTGTTCAGCACTGGGACAGCCCATTCAGTAATAACACTACGAGGGCTGTTCAGCACTGGGACAGCCCATTCAGTAATAACACTACGAGGGCTGTTCAGCACTGGGACAGCACATTCAGTAATAACACAGAATAATACCATTTAGCACTGGGACAGCTCATTCAGTATTAACACTACCAGAGCTGTTCAGCACTGGGACAGCCCATTCAGTAATAACACTACGAGGGCTGTTCAGCACTGGGACAGCACATTCAGTAATAACACTACGAGGGCTGTTCAGCACTGGGACAGCACATTCAGTAATAACACTACGAGGGCTGTTCAGCACTGGGACAGCCCATTCAGTAATAACACTACCAGGCTGTTCAGCACTAGGACAGCCCATTCAGTAATAACACTACGAGGGCTGTTCAGCCCTGGGACAGCCCATTCAGTAATAACACTACCAGCACTGGGACAGCCCATTCAGTAATAACACTACCAGAGCTGTTCAGCAGACAGCCCATTCAGTAATGTAATCAGCACTGGGACAGCCCATTCAGTAATAACACTACCAGGGCTGTTCAGCACTGGGACAGCCCATTCAGTAACACTATGAGACAGCACTGGGACAGCCCATTCAGTAATAACACTACGAGGGCTGTTCAGCACTGGGACAGCCCATTCAGTAATAACACTACCAGAGCTGTTCAGCACTGGGACAGCCCATTCAGTAATAACACTACGAGGGCTGTTCAGCACTGGGACAGCCCATTCAGTAATAACACTACGAGGGCTGTTCAGCACTGGGACAGCCCATTCAGTAATAACATATAGGGCTGTTCAGACTGGGACAGCACATTCAGTAATAACATGATGAGGGCTGTTCAGCACTGGGACAGCCCATTCAGTAATAACATACCAGGGCTGTTCAGCACTGGGACAGTCATTCAGTAATAACATACGAGGGCTGTTCAGCACTGGGACAGCCCATTCAGTAATAACACTACCAGGGCTGTTCAGCACTGGGACAGCACAGTCATAATAACACTAGAGGGCTGTTCAGCACTGGGACAGCCCATTCAGTAATAACACTACAGGGCTGATCAGCACTGGGACACACATTCAGTAATAACACTACGGAGGGCTGTTCAGCACTGGGACAGCCCATTCAGTTTCCCAAGGAGGGGCTGTTCAGCACTGGGACAGCACATTCATAATAACACAGAGGGCTGTTCAGCACTGGGACAGCCCATTCAGTAATTCCCATGGAGGGCTGATCAGCACTGGGACAGCCCATTCATATAACACAGAGGGCTGTCATGTTGGGACAGCCCATTCAGTAATACACAGGAGGGCTGTTCAGCACTGGGACATGATTCAGTATATACACAGAGGGCTGTTCAGCACTGGGACAGCCCATTCAGTAATAACCCACGAGGGCTGTTCAACTGACAGCCCATTCAGTCATCCCTCAAGCACTGACAGCCTCCATTCAGTAATAACACACAGGGGAGGGCTGTTCAGCACTGGGACAGCCCATTCAGTAATAACACTACCATGGGCTGTTCAGCACTGACAGCACATTGCAATAACACTACCAGGGCTGTTCAGCACTGGGACAGTCTCAGTGATGACACTGTTCACCCACTGACAGTCTCATGATGACAGCTGTACTGACAGTCTCATGATGACGGCTGTACTGACAGTCTCATGATGACGGCTGTACTGACAGTCTCATGATGACGGCTGTACTGACAGTCTCATGATGACGGCTGTACTGACAGTCTCATGATGACGGCTGACACACACAGTCTCATGATGACGGCTGTACTGACAGTCTCATGATGACAGCTGTACTGACAGTCTCATGATGACGGCTGTACTGACAGTCTCATGATGACGGCTGTACTGACAGTCTCATGATGATGAGTCTCATGATGACAGCTGTACTGACAGTCTCATGATCGGCTGTACTGACAGTCTTATGATGGAGCTGTATTTGAAGAAAGCAACTGTACCAAGTGATGACGGCTGTACTCAACAGTCCATGACGGCTGTACTGACAGTCTCAGAACCTGTGACAAATGAACAACAAATGGAGGTATTTCAGTAGTAAATGTCCAGACAGACAGGAAGGAACCGTACCAACCCCGACAGATTGAGATTCCTCATGTAAAGCCTTTCAACAGAACCTTGCAGGGGTGTCCCTGTCAACAGCACCGTGCAGAACACACCCCTGTCAACAGAACCATGCAGAACACACCCCTGTCAACAGAACCTTGCAGAACACACCCCTGTCAACAGCACCGTGCAGAACACACCCCTGTCAACAGAACCATGCAGAACACACCCCTGTCAACAGCACCGTGCAGAACACACACCCGTCAACAGCACTGTGCAGAACACACCCCTGTCAACAGAAACTTGCAGAACACACCCCTGTCAACAGAACCTTGCAGAACACACCCCCGTCAACAGAACCTTGCAGAACACACCCCTGTCAACAGCACCATGAAGAACACACACCCGTCAACAGCACCGTGCAGAACACACACCCGTCAACAGCACCGTGCAGAACACACCCATGGAATGAAGAAATAAAGCAAACATGACACGTCTCCTGGGACGCCGACAGTAGGCGGCGATGTCTGTTTGTGTTCCAGCTGTCATGCCTCTGGTCATGTCTCTGGTAAGCTCTGGACATTTGGTGCAGTAGTGACGGCCTCGTTCATCTTCATGAATCCATGTCACAGCATGACACACACGTTCCCTGAAGGCACTGACATCCTTCTACGGCTACAGACTTCGTCTAAACTTTAAAGGATGTGTCATCAGTTAAAACAGACCCGGTCAGAAACAAGGTCTGTCATATGTCGCATGTGGAACAGAGAGGTACTGTGGAAGATTCTGGCTGCATCTAATCTGTATGTGTCTGGAACAACTCACGCTTGCAAGAAAGCACACAAGATGCCCAATGTTCCTTTGAATCAATGATATGACTTGCTGCTTTTTAAAGCAGAAAATGTCCACACAGCTTCTAAGTCAATCAGCCTGCAGGATTCAGAACCAGTAGAGCAAAAAAGATGAACAACTATTGCACAACGTTGTTTAGAAATATTTAAAGTAGAACAGGCAATATTGACAGAATGGTGAACAGTTGCCCAATGTGTTGTCTGACTTATACTCAGGTTACTGAAATGCACAGATTGAGGGTGACACAGTGCATGTGGTCTGTTACAGAACTGAAAAACACAGTCAGACAAATCCAAACACAATTACATCTCTGGTTCAACAAACAGACCCTCTGAACCAACCCACTTAGTACACACACATTGACTGATGAATGGACAGTAGGTTCAAAACAGTACAAGGTTTCCTGGCATGAGTCATAGACACTGATTAACATGGATCTTGCAATGATGAATAGACAATGTCATGATTTGCTGTTTCCAGCTTTCATTGTGTTTATAAACTTCTCAGTTAGTCTATGAATAGATCAGTTAGTAGTATGTGAACAGATCAGTCAGTTAGTCTCTTAAGAACAGTCAGTCAGTTAGTATCTGTTATGAACAATCAGTCAGTCTGTTATGAACAGATCAGCAGTTGTAATCTGTTATGAACAGATCAGTCAGTTGGTAATCTGTTATGAACAGATCAGTCAGTTAGTAGTCTGTTATGAACAGGTCAATCAGTTAGTCTGTTATGAACAGATCAGTCAGTTAAGTACTTTGAAAGGTCAGAGTCTGTTATGTCAGTCATTTAGTCTGTTTAACAGTCAGTCAGTTAGTCTTAAGAACAGATCAGTCAGTTAGTAGTCATGAACAGATCAGTTAGTAGTCTGTTATGAATGATCAGTCAGTTGTAGTCTGTTATGAACAGATCAGTCAGTTAGTAGTCTGTTATGAACAGATCAGTCATTTAGTAGTCTGTTATGAACAGATCAGTCAGTTATCTGAACAGATGTCATTTGTCTGGAACAACAGTCAGTCAGTAGTCTGTTTGAACAGAGAGTCAGTAGTCTGTTAAGAACAGATGTCAGTTATATTCTGTTTGAATCAATCAGATATGACTTGCTGCTTTTAAAGCTAAGAAAATGTCAGATCAGTCAACAGTCTGTTAAGAACAGATCAGTCAGTTAGTATTCTGAACAGTCAATCAGTAAGTAGTCTGTTATGAACAGGTCAGTTAGTCTGTTATGAACAGATCAGTCAGTTAGTAGTCTGTTAAGAACAGATCAGTCATGTTAGTAGTCAAGAACAGATCAGTCAGTTAGTATTCTGTTGTTCAATCAGTAAGTAGTCTGTTTGAACAGATCAGTCAGTTCTGTTATGAACAGATCAGTCAGTTAGTAGTCTGTTGAACAGATCAGTCAGTTAGTCTGTTATGAACAGATCAGTCAGTTAGTCTGTTAGAACAGATCAGTCAGTTAGTCTGTTAAGAAATGATCAGTCAGTTAGTAGTCTGTTGTGAACAGATCAGTCATGTCTGGAATCAGTAAGTCTGTTATGAACAGATCAGTCAGTCAGTAGTCTGTTATGAACAGTCATCAGTTAGTCCATGAACTGATCAGTCAGTTAGTCTGTTATGAACAGAAGTCAGAGTAGTCTGTTATGAACAGATCAGTCCAGTAGTCTGTTATGAACAGATCAGTCAGTTAGTAGTCTGTTATGAACAGATCAGTTAGTAGTCTGTTATGAACAGATCAGTCAGTTATAGTCGTGAACAGATCAGTTAGTTAGTAGTCTGTTAAGAACAGATCAGTCAGTTAGTCTGTTATGAACAGATCTGTCAGTTATAGTATGTTAACAGATCAGTCAGTTAGTAGTCTGTTATGAACAGATCAATAGTCTGTTATGAACAGATCACAGTCTGTTATGAACAGATCAGTTAGTAGTCTGTTGTGAACAGATCAGTCAGTTAGTAGTCTGTTATGAACAGATCAGTGTTTATAGTCTGTTTGTTATGAACAGATCAGTCAGTTAGTCTGTTATGAACAGATCAGTCAGTTTAGTCTGTTATGAACAGATCAGTCAGTTAGTAGTCTGTTATGAACAGATCAGTCAGTCTGTTATGAACAGATCAGTCAGTCTGTTATGAACAGATCAGTGAGTTAGTAGTCTGTTATGAACAGATCAGTCAGTTAGTAGTCTGTTATGAACAGATCAGTTAGTTAGTCTGTTAAGAACAGATCAGTCAGTTAGTCTGTTATGAACAGATCAGTCAGTTAGTAGTCTGTTAAGAACAGATCAGTCAGTTAGTCTGTTATGAACAGATCAGTCAGTTAGTAGTCTGTTATGAACAGATCAGTCAGTCTGATATGAACAGATCAGTCAGTTAGTAGACTGTTATGAACAGATCAGTCAGTTAGTAGTATGTTATGAACAGATCAGTCAGTTAGTCTGTTATGAACAGATCAGTCAGTTAGTCTGTTATGAACAGATCAGTCAGTTAGTCTGTTATGAACAGATCAGTTAGTAGTCTGTTATGAACAGATCAGTCAGTTAGTAGTCTGTTATGAACAGATCAGTCAGTTAGTCTGTTATGAACAGATCAGTCAGTTAGTAGTCTGTTATGAACAGATCAGTCAGTTAGTAGTCTGTTATGAACAGATCAGTCAGTCAGTTAGTAGTCTGTTATGAACAGATCAGTCAGTTAGTAGTCTGTTATGAACAGATCAGTCAGTTAGTCTGTTATGAACAGATCAGTCAGTTAGTAGTCTGTTATGAACAGATCAGTCAGTTTAGTCTGTTATGAACAGATCAGTCAGTTAGTAGTCTGTTATGAACAGATCAGTCAGTAGTAGTCTGTTATGAACAGATCAGTCAGTTAGTAGTCTGTTATGAACAGATCAGTTAGTCTGTTATGAACAGATCAGTCAGTTAGTAGTCTGTTATATGAACAGATCTGTTATGTCAGTTAGTAGTCTGTTATGAACAGATCAGTCAGTTAGTCTGTTATGAACAGATCAGTCAGTTTAGTCTGTTAGTCTGTTAGTCTGTTATGAACAGATCAGTCAGTAGTAGTCTGTTATGAACAGATCAGTTAGTTAGTCTGTTAAGAACAGATCAGTCAGTTAGTCTGTTATGAACAGATCAGTCAGTTTAGTCTGTTATGAACAGATAGTCTGTTATGAACAGATCAGTCAGTTAGTCTGTTAAGAACAGATCAGTCAGTTAGTCTGTTATGAACAGATCAGTCAGTTAGTAGTCTGTTATGAACAGATCAGTCAGTTAGTCTGTTATGAACAGATCAGTCAGTTTAGTCTGTTATGAACAGATCAGTCAGTTAGTAGTCTGTTATGAACAGATCATCAGTTAGTAGTCTGTGAACAGATCAGTCAGTTAGTCTGTTATGAACAGATCAGTCAGTTAGTCTGTTATGAACAGATCAGTCAGTTAGTCTGTAATGAACAGATCAGTGTTAGTCTGTTATGAACAGATCAGTCAGTTAGTAGTCTGTTATGAACAGATCAGTCAGTTAGTCTGTTATGAACAGATCAGTCAGTTAGTTAGTCTGTTATG
The DNA here is from genome assembly GCF_036934945.1 of Oncorhynchus masou masou. Lineage (NCBI taxonomy): Eukaryota > Metazoa > Chordata > Actinopteri > Salmoniformes > Salmonidae > Oncorhynchus > Oncorhynchus masou. The sequence goes on from NW_027012105.1 coordinate 11,033, forward strand.
AACAGATCAGTCAGTTAGTCTGTTATGAACAGATCAGTTAGTTAGTAGTCTGTTATGAACAGATCAGTCAGTTAGTCTGTTATGAACAGATCAGTCAGTTAGTCTGTTATGAACAGATCAGTCAGTTAGTCTGTTATGAACAGATCAGTCAGTTAGTAGTCTGTTATGAACAGATCAGTCAGTAGTAGTCTGTTATGAACAGATCAGTCAGTTAGTCTGTTATGAACAGATCAGTCAGTTAGTAGTCTGTTATGAACAGATCAGTTAGTAGTCTGTTATGAACAGATCAGTCAGTCAGTTATGAACAGATCTGTTATGAACAGATCAGTCAGTTAGTAGTCTGTTATGAACAGATCAGTTAGTAGTCTGTTATGAACAGATCAGTTAGTCTGTCAGTTAGTAGTCTGTTATGAACAGATCAGTCAGTTAGTAGTCTGTTATGAACAGATCAGTCAGTTAGTCTGTTATGAACAGATCAGTCAGTTTAGTCTGTTATGAACAGATCAGTCAGTTAGTCTGTTATGAACAGATCAGTCAGTTAGTAGTCTGTTAAGAACAGATCAGTCAGTTAGTCTGTTATGAACAGATCAGTCAGTTAGTAGTCTGTTAAGAACAGATCAGTCAGTTAGTCTGTTATGAACAGATCAGTTAGTAATCTGTTATGAACAGATCAGTCAGTTAGTAGTCTGTTATGAACAGATCAGTTAGTAATCTGTTATGAACAGATCAGTCAGTTAGTAGTCTGTTATGAACAGATCAGTCAGTCTGTTATGAACAGATCAGTCAGTTAGTCTGTTATGAACAGATCAGTCAGTTAGTCTGTTATGAACAGATCAGTCAGTCAGTCAGTCTGTTATGAACCGATCAGTTAGTTAGTAGTCTGTTAAGAACAGATCAGTCAGTTAGTCTGTTATGAACAGATCAGTCAGTCAGTCAGTCTGTTATGAACAGATCAGTCAGTTAGTCTGTTAAGAACAGATCAGTCAGTTAGTAGTCTGTTATGAACAGATCAGTCAGTCAGGTGGTCGGGTTATTGAACAGATGTCAGTTAGTCTGTTGAACATGAACATCAGGTTAGAACAGTCATCAGATTTAAATCCAGAGCTATTAGTAAATGATTAATTAAGATACAAGTAACCTGTGCAGGTAATTCAGTTCTGGGGTTAGATGTTCTCTACGGACCAATGAGCGGTACAATACAGAGCAGAGCCTGGATTTCATATGGCTACAACAGAATGCAGTGTTTAATTCAGTTCTGGATTTCATATGGCTACAACAGAATTCAGTGTTTAATTCAGTTCTGGATTTCATATGGCTACAACAGAATGCAGTGTTTAATTCAGTTCTGGATTTCATATGGCTACAACAGAATACAGTGTTTAATTCAGTTCTGGATTTCATATGGCTACAACAGAATACAGTGTTTAATTCAGTTCTGGATTTCATCACTGTTGAACTTTCAGAGCATGACATTTTTTACCTCCTCCAAATGCTGAGTAGATTTGACTGAATTTTTGTGGTGAACTGCTTGTGTGGACGTGCTGTGTGTGAGAAACAACGACAACACCGAGGAAACTGTGACTGTTATCAACCCTCTATTGACTAAATGAGACCTGCTATGTTAGATAGCAGGTGTTCCACTCCTGGACACATCAGAGCTTGACATCATTCAGTCATGTTTCATCAACAAACTAAGAAGCTTGAGTAAAGTTTCAATAAAAAACAAAACAGTTTATGTTAAATATCTTTATTTATTTGCCGATTTAAACATTTCAAATGAATTATACACCATGCAGTTAGAATTGCCATGAATCATATTGCTGCTTTTATTTGGAGCCTAAGATCACAGGCAGAGTTCAAAGCAACGTCTCAAAGCTCATTTTCCTTGTGGTGCTGTTCCTTCATTGAGGGAACGTCTTACAACAGCCCACAGCCATACTACGGTGAGCAGCTATAGGCATGGCGGAGCAAACTGCAACAATGTAACCATTTACAAATGGAACACACGTCTAGAACCGTATGTACACATATCCACATCATGCTCTGAGATGATCCAATTAAAAGCAGAACAGAAATGATCAACACATACTGGGGGAATGAATCTCCATTCAGATGAAACATAATGCACTTCCTGATGAGATTTATTCACATGACCTTTACTGAGAATGAGTTTATATTAGGCGAGTCAGTTACGAAGACATGCTTATTTACAATGACAGTTTGGCAAGTGGTGAGAGGCAAGTTCGGTGATAAATAACTAAAACAATTGGAGCCACATTGTAAGTAGAAAGTTTACATTACATTTTTTTTTTAACCAATTTCTCTTTCTGTTAGTGTTTTGGATATAGAGTGTATTGCACTGTTCCCCAGGATCACTGCATGAACATCTCTGATTGGCTGATCAGCATCACTGCATTAGAGTATGGATACAGTGCAGTGCACTAAGCTGTCAAACACTGCCCTCTAATGGTGGATATTGAAATCTACCTCACAGTTTGAGGCTCTTGGTAAAACTGGGACATTTTTTTGGTCTACGCCCCACGAGTTTCTCAACGCAGTGGTCATTACAATCAGTTGCATAATTGAAATTAAAAACTGGGTGGTTCGAGCCCTGAATGCTGATTGGCTGACAGCCGTGTTATATCAGACAGTTTACCACGGAGATGATAAAACATGTATCTTTACTGCTCTAATTACGTTGGTAACCAGTTTATAATATCAATAAGGCACCTGGGGGTTTGTGGTATATGACCAATATACCACGGCTAAGGGCTGTATCCAGGCACTCTGCGTTGCATCATACCTAAGAACAGCCCTTAGCCGTGGTATATTGGCCACATACCACACACCCTCGGGCCTTATTGCTTAAATAGAGCACAGCTTGTTTTGTAAGTGAATTAAAACATTACATTCAAACTTAGCTTATTTGAAGAATAAAGTGTCCCTAAAAGCATAGGTAAACCATGATCAATATGCTTACCAATACAACAGAGCAAAAACAATGTGCTGATCATAACTGAAGTAAATGCATATGGTGCAAAACACAGTGCAGGTGGGCGATCATTCCAGTCTGAACTTTGAACTTCTTTAGGTGAACTATCATACATTCCTAATGCAGTCGGAAAAGCAAAGGATTCTTCAACAACAAGTAAAGATCATGTTTACATTACTGTGACTGTCATATGCTATACAATGTGGTTCTTAGTGATGGCATAGCACCCTCTGTAATATACATGTAACCATCTATCAGCACACATCCCCTCCAAGACAACACTACTATGAAATATATATGTACATGTACAATGGAAAAGAGAGAGACATACAGTATGTGAAAACTATGAAAGATGCCACAGAGTAGATTGGATGAGGGCAGAGGGGTCTTACTCCTAGACCCAGAGGAAGGACAGGAGGATGAGGGCAGAGGGGTCTTACTCCTAGACCCAGAGGAAGGACCCAGAGGAAGGACAGGACAGGAGGATGAGGGCAGAGGGTCTTACTCCTAGACCCAGAGGAAGGACAGGAGGATGAGGGCAGAGGGGTCTTACTCCTAGACCCAGAGGAAGGACAGGAGGATGAGGGCAGAGGGGTCTTACTCCTACTCCCAGAGGAAGGACCTCTTACTCCTAGACCCAGAGGAAGGACAGGAGGATGAGGGCAGAGGGGTCTTACTCCTAGACCCAGAGGAAGGACAGGAGGATGAGGGCAGAGGGTTCTACTCCTAGACCCAGAGGAAGGACAGGAGGATGAGGGCAGAGGGGTCTTACTCCTAGACCCAGAGGAAGGACAGGAGGATGAGGGCAGAGGGGTCTTACTCCTAGACCCAGAGGAAGGACAGGAGGATGAGGGCAGAGGGGTCTTACTCCCAGAGAGGACCCAGAGGAAGGACAGGAGGATGAGGGCAGAGGGTCTTCTCCTAGACCCAGGAAGGACAGGACAGGAGGATGAGGACAGAGGGGTCTAGACCCAGGAAGGAAGGACAGGAGGATGAGGACAGAGGGGTCTTACTCCTAGACCCAGAGGAAGGACAGGACAGGAGGATGAGGGCAGAGGGGTCTTACTCCTAGACCCAGAGGAAGGACAGGACAGGAGGATGAGGACAGAGGGGTCTTACTCCTAGACCCAGAGGAAGGACAGGACAGGAAGATGAGGGCAGAGGGGTCTTACTCCTAGACCCAGAGGAAGGACAGGAGGATGAGGGCAGAGGGGTCTTACTCCTAGACCCAGAGGAAGGACAGGAAGATGAGGGCAGAGGGGTCTTACTCCTAGACCCAGAGGAAGGACAGGACAGGAGGATGAGGACAGAGGGGTCTTACTCTAGACCCAGAGGAGGAAGGACAGGAGGATGAGGGCAGAGGGGTCTTACTCCTAGACCCAGAGGAAGGACAGGAGGATGAGGGCAGAGGGGTCTTACTCCTAGACCCAGAGGAAGGACAGGAGGATGAGGGCAGAGGGGTCTTACTCCTAGACCCAGAGGAAGGACAGGAGGATGAGGACAGAGGGGTCTTACTCCTAGACCCAGTGGAAGGACAGGAGGATGAGGGCAGAGGGGTCTTACTCCTAGACCTAGAGGAAGGACAGGATGAGGGCAGAGGAGTCTTACTGGGAATGGGACAGTCTGTACCTACCACACATGCACTCGTGACTCAGGGTCTAGATTGTACATGGTTACTTGGTGCTGAGGTTGTAGCTGTGGCTGTAGAGGCCTCCTCCTCTGATGACTGTAGGGGAAGACAGGGGGTGTTGGCCTGGCCGGATGGGCTTAGCTGGAAGACAGAACATAGTCATCAATACAAACACACAGTGCCACCCCCACACACTCCACCAACCCACCCTCTTCTCCCTCCCTCCCTCCCTCCCTCCCTCCCTCCCTCCCTCCCCCTCCCTCCCTCCCTCCCTCCCTCCCTCCCCTCCCCTCCCCTCCCCTTCCCTTCCCTTCCCTTCCCTTCCCATCCCTCCCCTCCTCCCCTCCCCTTCCCTTCCCTTCCCTTCCCTTCCCTTCCCTTCCTTCCCTTCCCTTCCCATCCCTCCCCTCCCCTCCCCTCCCTCCCTCCTTACCGATCTGAGCGGAGTTTCCTCTCCTGGCCATGTTCTTGGCCCTGACGACCTCCTTGATGCGGTCCACCTCTAGCTGGTAGCGTTTCCTGTCCCTCATAGCGTTCTCCTTGGCATCCTTCAGGGCATTCTCCAGGGCCTTCACCCGCTCGGCCGTGGCCCGCAGGCGCTTCTCCAGCTTGGGAAGCTCGCAGCGCAGGTCCGCGTTGTCACGCACCAACTGGGAGGGAGAGGGGGGGGACACAGGGGGAGGGATGACAGGGAGGGAGAGGGAGACACAGGGAGGGAGGGAGGGAGGACAGGGAGGGAGGGGAGGGAGACAGGGGAGGGAGGGAGGGGGGAGACAGGGAGGGAGAGGGGGGACACAGGGAGGGAGGGGGGACACAGGGAGGGAGGGAGGGGAGGACAGGGAGGGAGGGGAGGAGGAGGGGGAGGGAGGGAGGGAGAGGGAGGACACAGGGAGACAGGGAGGGGAGAGACAGGGAGGGAGGGAGGGGGAGACAGGGAGGGAGAGGGGGACACAGGGAGGGGAGGGAGGACACAGGGAGGGAGGGAGGAGGGACAGGGAGGGAGAGGGGGAGACAGGGAGGGAGGGAGGGAGGGGGAGTCATGGAGGGAGACAGGGAGGGAGGGGAGGAGTTACAGTTAGGGAGAAGGGGGCAAGAATGTTAATAAATCAATCAAATGTATTTATAATTTTGAACAAATCAAACAATCAGAGATATATTTTCTCCACCTCCCAGGATGAGTACAGGAGGACACAGGGAGCTTAATAATGGAGGGCTTAATAATGTCCCAGTACCTGAGGGATGTCCCAGTACAGTACCTGCTTAATAATGGGAGACAGGGCTTAATAATGTCCCAGGAGGGCTTAATAATGTCCCAGTACAGGAAATGGTATTTTAATAATGGGGAGTCACCTGGAGGGAGAGAAACAGAGATATGAGGGTCAGCTGCTTAATAATGTCCCAGTACCTGCTTAATAATGTCCCAGTACAGTACCTGTTTAATAATGTCCCAGTCCGCTTAATAATGTTATCATGCACTACCTGGATGGACACTTAATAATGTCCCAGACAGTACCTGTTTAATAATGTCCCAGTACCTGCTTAATAATGTCCCAGAATGTTAATAAATCAATCAAATGTATTTATAATTTTGAACAAATCAAACAATCAGACGATATATTTTCTCCACCTGCAAAGATGTCCCAGTACAGTACCTGTTTAATAATGTCCCAGTACAGTACCTGCTTAATAATGTCCCAGTACCTGCTTAATAATGTCCCAGTACAGTACCTGCTTAATAATGTCCCAGTACCTGCTTAATAATGTCCCAGTACCTGCTTAATAATGTCCCAGTACAGTACCTGCTTAATAATGTCCCAGTACCTGCTTAATAATGTCCCAGTACAGTACCTGCTTAATAATGTCCCAGTACAGTACCTGCTTAATAATGTCCCAGTACCTGCTTAATAATGTCCCAGTACCTGCTTAATAATGTCCCAGTACCTGCTTAATAATGTCCCAGTACAGTACCTGATTAATAATGTCCCAGTACCTGCTTAATAATGTCCCAGTACAGTACCTGATTAATAATGTCCCAGTACAGTACCTGCTTAATAATGTCCCAGTACCTGCTTAATAATGTCCCAGTACAGTACCTGATTAATAATGTCCCAGTACCTGCTTAATAATGTCCCAGTACAGTACCTGCTTAATAATGTACCTGATTAATAATGTCCCAGTACCTGCTTAATAATGTCCCAGTACAGTACCTGATTAATAATGTCCCAGTACAGTACCTGCTTAATAATGTCCCAGTACCTGATTAATAATGTGTCCCTGTTTAATAATGTCCCAGTACCTGCTTAATAATGTCCCCCAGTACCTGCTTAATAATGTCCCAGTACAGTACCTGATTAATAATGTCCAGTACAGTACCTGCTTAATAATGTCCCAGTCCCAGTACCTGCTTAATAATGTCCCCCAGTACCTGCTTAATAATGTCCCAGTACAGTACCTGCTTAATAATGTCCCAGTCCAGTACCTGCTTAATAATGTCCCAGTCCAGTACCTGCTTAATAATGTCCCAGTCCAGTACCTGCTTAATAATGTCCCAGTCCAGTACCTGCTTAATAATGTCCCCAGTACCTGCAGTACCTCCAGTTAATAATGTCCCAGTACAGTACCTGCTTAATAATGTCCCAGTCCAGTACCTGCTTAATAATGTCCCAGTCCAGTACCTGCTTAATAATGTCCCAGTCCAGTACCTGCTTAATAATGTCCCAGTCCAGTACCTGCTTAATAATGTCCCAGTCCAGTACCTGCTTAATAATGTCCCAGTACAGTACCTGCTTAATAATGTCCCAGTACAGTACCTGCTTAATAATGTCCCAGTACAGTACCTGCTTAATAATGTCCCAGTCCAGTACCTGCTTAATAATGTCCCAGTACAGTACCTGCTTAATAATGTCCCAGTACCTGCTTAATAATGTCCCAGTCCAGTACCTGCTTAATAATGTCCAGTACAGTACCTGCTTAATAATGTCCCAGTACAGTACCTGCTTAATAAAGTAGTATGTCCCATGTCCAGTACAGTACCTGCTTAATAATGTCCCAGTCCAGTACCTGCTTAATAATGTCCCAGTACAGTACCTGCTTAATAATGTCCCAGTCCAGTACCTGCTTAATAATGTCCCAGTCCAGTACCTGCTTAATAATGTCCCAGTCCAGTACCTGCTTAATAATGTCCCAGTACAGTACCTGCTTAATAATGTCCCAGTACAGTACCTGCTTAATAATGTCCCAGTCCAGTACCTGCTTAATAATGTCCCAGTACAGTACCTGATTAATAATGTCCCAGTACAGTACCTGTTTAATAATGTCCCAGTACCTGCTTAATAATGTCCCAGTACAGTACCTGCTTAATAATGTCCCAGTACAGTACCTGCTTTAGTGAGTTGCTCCAGGTTATTCTCCAGGAAGGAGATCTTCTGTTTCTGGGCGGCGCTGCCCACTCCATCCTCACAGTCCAGCTCTGCACTCTGAACACAACAGGAGAGGAGAGAAACATCAGTCAGTCTGTCGACACAAAGCACAGATTATAGACACAACAGGACAGAAGACAGACACAGACTACAGACAACTCTGGACACAACAGGAGAGAAGACACTACAGACTACTGCCCACTCTGCACTCTGGACAGAACAGGAGAGAAGACAGACAATCAATACAGACTACAGACTACTGCCCACTCTGGACATAACAGTAAAGAAGACAGACAGTCAATACAGACTACTGACTACTGCCCACTCTGCACTCTGGACACAACAGGAGAGAAGACAGACAGTCAATACAGACTACAGACTACTGCCCACTCTGCACTCTGGACAGAACAGAGAAGAGACAATCAATACAGACAGACAACTCACATAACAGAGTCAATACAGACTACACTACTGCCAACTCTGCACTCTGGACAGAACAGGAGAGAAGACAGACAGTCAATACAGACTACAGACTACTGCCAACTCTGGACAGAACAGAGAGAAGACTGACAGTCAATGGACACTCTGAACAGGAGAGAAGACAGACAATCAATACAGACTACAGACTACTGCCAACTCTGCACTCTGGACAGAACAGGAGAGAAGACTGACAATCAATACAGACTACAGACTCCACTGGCTTCCAGTTGAACTCTACAAGACCACTCTGGACAGGGGAACACCGGAGAGGCTCTGACAGACAAACTGCGTTCATACCAGACAGTTCCCGCTCAGCCCAGTCAAAACTGTTCGCTGCTCTGGCCCCCCAATGGTGGAACAAACTCCCTCACGACGCCAGGACAGCGGAGTCAATCACCACCCTTCCTCGGAGACACCTGAAACCCCACCTCTTCAGGAATACCTAGGATAGATAAGTAATCCTTTCTCACCACCCCCCCTTAATGATTTAGATGCACTATTGTAAAGTGGCTGTTCCACTGGATGTCAGAATTCACTAGTCGCTCTGGATAAGAGCGTCTGCTAAATGACTTAAATGTAATGTAAATGACACTCTGGACACAACAGGAGACTACTGCCAAAGACAGACAGACAATCAATACAGACTACAGACACTGCCAAATCTGCACTCTGGACACAGGAGGAGAAGACAGACAATCAATACAGACTACAGAGACTACTGGACAGAACAGGAGAGAAGACAGACAATCAATACAGACTACAGACTACTGCCTACTCTGCACTCTGGACAGAACAGGGAGAGAAGACAGACAGTCAATCAGACTACAGACTACAGACTCTGGACAGAACAGGAGTGAAGACAGACAGTCAATACAGACTACAGACTCTGACCCACTCTGGACATAAAGGAAGGAAGACAGACAGTACAGAGACAGACAGTCATACAGACTACAGACTACTACTCTCTTTGGACAGAACAGGAGAGGAGAGAAACATCAGTCAGTATATCAACAGACTAAGAGCACAGACACAGACTACAGAGCACAGACTACACACTACAGAGCGCAGACTACACACTACAGAGCAGACTACAGACTACAGAGCACAGACTACACACTACAGAGCGCAGACTACACACTACAGAGCAGACTACAGACTACAGAGCACAGACTACACACTACAGAGCACAGACTACACACTACAGAGCAGACTACACACTACAGAGCAG